>NW_022170250.1:11632612-11633536 GCF_008802855.1 Photinus pyralis
TGGGACCGGACGACGATCCGATGGCCGTCGTCGACCATCGCCTGAGGGTGAAGGGAATCGGAAACCTACGCGTCGTCGACGCCTCCATCATGCCGTACATCGTCAGCGGCAACACGAACGCCCCCACGATCATGATAGCGGAGAAGGCCTCCGATATGATTAAGGAGGATTGGGACGCCATCTCGCGAGGGCATACGGGACGAAGTTGGCAGGAGGAGCCGAAGAGAAAGCATAAGAAATTCAAGTCGATGCACAAAAATGACCTCGAGGCGGTTAAGAAGAAGATTCCGGCGCATTGGAAATTAATCGACTATTGGTAGATTTCGCAAATTAACTACTAATTCAACAATTCAATTAATTAAACCAAACTGTATATAAATATATTGCATAATTATACGGACCACTAATCTAATTGGATTAATTAGTTAAAAACGACACCAATTACAGTGCTTCAAATTAATTAATTAAGCGTAATTTTGAATTAACAATCCCCAAATCGATTAATTAGTAGGGTAATTATGCGTGACTAATTGCATCACCGAAGGGCAATGGGCGGTGGGGTCGTCACATCCCGACGCCGGAATTTATCCTACTATGCTACTCATTAAGGACCTAGGAGAAAACATGCTACGGAATGTTTCACTCAATGACACCCTCTTACAGGGAAGGATGTCAAGTTGAAGAAATTGTCATCAAATCAATGAGCCCTACCCTCGTGAATTCGGGCTTCAATTTGAAGAAGCCGGCCATCGATTAATTTGATGTCACATTTTCGGTTTGATCTCCCTCCCTATGAGGAGGTGCCATTGCCGAGCGAGCCGAAGGTGAGTTCGGCACAAACTAAGCTAGCCACGTGCGTTCGAGCTCCAATTTGAAGGAACAGGCCCTTTTTTTGTGCCGAACTCGCCTTCGGCTCGCTCGGCA
>NW_022170250.1:11633636-11910241 GCF_008802855.1 Photinus pyralis
AAAAAATAAAACGGAAATATAATTTATCACCGAACGGGACTGGAATGTCGAGTATTTTAAGTACTTAACCTGCAACCTTAAACTAAAACGATTTTACGATCGGCCATATATAAACTATGGCAATTTTGGAGCTGCGCTGTCGGCAAGATCGGTAACACACTAACATGCAACGGACATCGCTAATCTAACGATAGGAACGAGAACTGTCTGATGCGTCACTTGGTCAGCCTTATTTTGTCATCATTCACACAGAGAGAATTTGAAAACATTCACTATATAGATCTAAACGTTAACTTTAGGTCTCTCAAACCGCAGTGTCTATCTTTTTTTCGGCGTCTTTAATCACAATGTTATTCCCGTTAATGTACTCCTGCGACGTCTGATGGTGCGGATTGTCGACACCATCACCGCCGCCGAGCCCCTCGTTTCCAGCGTCGTTAGTCTCGCATCCGGCGCCACTCGAGTAGTCAATCACACGTTCGCCTCCTACAAACAAACAAAAGCTAATTTCTGCATTCTCAAGGGGAAGGCAAGGATGAGAAGCGAAAAACAATAAGAGTAAGCGAAACTACTATACAGACTACGGTTCGTCATGCACAATATCTACACATGCTCAACTTACCGCATACTTGCCTTCAAGAATTAGCTTTTATTTGTTAACAAGAGGCAATCGATTATTAAGGAGTCGCACGCGTGCGATGCCAACATTTAGACACAGACAGACAGATAAGATATAAATACGCGCGCTATGTTTGACACCTACCTGAGAAGCACCAGCGTCCCGTCACCCGCGCGAAGATCACCAGGAAGACGATGACCAGCAGCAGCAGCACGGCGACCACGATGCCGATAATCGACAGCACTCCCATCTCCAAATCTGAAAGTACGAAATCGTGAGCAACGCGAACGGTAGACGCATGACCAACAAACACGGGCATCCCCTACCTTCTCCGATGCATGCACTTTATGATTTTAAAATGACGACCTAGTGCAAAAAAGTTCTAAAGGCATAGTGAGAAGATTGGTATGGTGGAGAGCACAATTTCCACATGTACCGCTTTATAGCGAACGTGAACGAAAGTATGTCTGGCGATAGCAAGTATTGGGGAAAGCACGAGCGGTTGCCACGATCTCTTGGGACCTAAAAGCTTCCATTGTGTTTAAAGCCGTGACGAAAATGCCGATTTCCGATTGGTTATTAGTGCACGCCAGTAGTCCGATTCGTAGCAAGGCCTTGCATTTACAAGCGAATTTACCTGAGGGAACATTTTCAAATTGGCGAACCGCTTTTCTAATAGAAAACGGGATTCAATAAAATGCAACAGATCTTTGCTTCCGGAAGTTCTGCATATTTTCACTTCCGCTTCCGCATCCGATTCCGCTATTTGATAGCGGAAGGTTTCAAATATGGCAATGTGAGCTGCGGGCTCTGATTGACCGATCGGGATAGTCCGTGACGTGAGTCGTGGGGGGTTTGTTAGTCGAGCAGGCCGTCAGACGTATTGCGACCTGTTAGCCTTTGTTTACTTTCATTCCTTCCAGATTTATAATAGTATTTTACACTTCCGCTGTCGCAAAAAAATACGTTGTCCGATTCTGCTTCCGTTAAAACACTTCTGTTGCATCACTAATGTAAAGTCAAGATGAATAAAACGAAACGAAGAGGCGGCAAAATGTATAGACATTGGTAAAAGGGAAGACGTTATGTAGATCAAGGGAGTAAACAAGGAGGGAGGAACCGTGAGGAAGGAGAGAAAGATCGTGAAAAAAATCACGTGCGAAATTAATGAAGGAAGTGTGGAAGAGGATAAAAGTTGAATGAGAGCAGAAGGAGCGAAAAAGACGACCGAAAGAATATTCAGAAAAGTGAGAAAACGCGCGAAGAAGAACATGAAAGAGAACACACAGAAGAATACGGTACAGATCTGTGAAGGAGGGTTAAAGAAGACGTGGAGAAAGATGAGGTTGGTTCAATAAAAAAAATTGTGATGAAGACGAAGACGCAAAAAAATAAAGCACAAGGCAAAACTGAGGCAAGAGAAAAACACGGAAAAGACCAAGAGAATGAAAAGGAGAAGCAAGATAATCGTAGACGAAAGAGTCTTAAAGAAGACGTGAAGAAAACAGAAGAGAAGAACAAAATGAAGAAAATAGAAGATCCAAACCCATTATGGTTTTAAAAGAATTTTCAAGAAAAGGAAGTTTTGATCTTCTTTGCTGGGGGTTTTTCACCCCCTCCCTTCTGCGCAATAATCTTATCGCCCTATTAATTCCCTTTGGAATTTAATTTTAACCACTTTGCTATAGTAAAAGGGCGAGGCGAGGCGGCGCAGCCGCCGAAGCCGAAGCTATGTTCCCTATTGTATTCTTTTTAGTACAGTAAAGGACATAGCTTCGGCATCGGTGGCTGTCGCCGCCTCGCCTCGCCCTGTTGCTGCGGGAAATTTGTCAAAACTAAAACGTTCTTTCCAAAGGGAATTTATAGGGCGAGGCGAGGCGGCCCAACCGCCGAAGCCGAAGCTACGTTCCGCTATTTGTATTCTTTTTAGTACAATAAAGGACATAGCTTCGGCTTACGGCGGCTAAGCGCCGCCTCGCCTCGCCCTAGCTTGCTACGAGACAAGTTGTCAAAAACTAAACGTTCTTTCCTAAGAGAATTTTACAGAGCGAGGCGAGGCGGCCCAGCTGCGAAGTCGGAAGCTATGTCCCAATTGTATTCCTATTTACAGTTGCGGCGCCTTCGCCTCTCGCTGGCAAAGTTGTCGAAACTAAAACGTCACTTCCGTAGGCAAATAACAGGATGAATCGACGCCCGAAGCTATGTCCCTATTGAAGTCTTTTTAATATAATAAGGAACACAACTTCGGTTTCGCCGCCTTGCCTCGTCCTGAAACTGCGGCAGTTATCGAAATTAAAACGTCACTTCCAAAGGGAATTAACAGGACGAGGCGAAGCGGCGCAGCCGATGAAGCCAAAGCTATGCGGAAAGGGAAGTGAAAAATATGCAGAACTTCCGCACTTGCCGAAACGGAAGCAGAGGTCTGTTGCATCGCTAGTCGAGATGAAGGGGGCGAGAAGGAAGTACGCAAAAGGCATCACGTAAAGGAAGTTTAAAATGGGCGCGAAAAAAGGAAGAAAAGATACAAAAATCATATACGCAAAGAGGACGTAAGAGAAGTGTAAACAAGACGCGAAGATGCGGTCAAAATCGTGAAGAAATCAGGAAAAGACAGTGAAGGAGGCGTACAGAAGGACGCAAATGAGGTCGAAAAAGATTAAAGAAAAAGGTCGTTAAAAGGGCACGAAAGGGGCGACGGGAGGAGGAGTGAAATCGTGAAGATCTGGAATAAAGCAAGCATGAAATCTTGAGGAATTTGGGAAAGGCAAGAACAGCAGCAGAAGACGGAAAGGAGGCTGGAAAAATGTCACAAAATAATGTCAACTGCTTATGTTTCCCTAATAGTGCACTTGCCTCCATCTCTTAATTAACAAGTATCAGAAACACTAGGACTAGGTCAATGATATTCAATCATAGATCTAACGAGCACCTAATAAGGGTTTAGGGAATCAACACAAATACCAGGAGAATAGCACAGAAGAGTGTACTGGCTTTAACAGCTGCCACCAAGGGCTGTGATAAATCCACGACTAATATAGAAGTAGTAACAGGAGATCAGCAGCTTATTAACTGCTAAGGAATTATTTAATGCTTTAAATGTAAGAAGTATCAGGAGTACAGAACCCTTAGTTTACATTAACAAGACATCAAACGGGCAGCATCTAATGCATTTTACTCTCCTACTACCTCAAGGAAGTTTCTAATTGATACCACACTGTAACAAAACATTCACAAAATGAAGCGAGAATACTTTTTAAAGTAGCATCAGGAGCACAGAAGGTGTAAGACCTTCTCTATTATCAAAAATTCGAAAGCTTTGATCGTAACAACTTCATGCACTAAATCTACCGACATGCGCTCGCCGACGGGTACTTACAATTAATACTTTCCCTAAAAAACTTTTTAAACCCTGCAAAAACGCACTTTGTTCATTGCGCACGCGCAAAACTCCTCGACTTACCTTCCGGCTCGGGACTGGTCGAAATTAAGATGACGTAATCCTGACTTCCCATGTCGTTGTAGACCTTGAGTATGTACTGCGTTTCGGTGTCGTGCTTTTGAATGTCGGCGATGATCAGGACCGCCTCGTACAGGCCCCGTCCCTGAAAACAGAGTTGAACAGAGGCGGAACCGAGCGGAAGGTACTGACCAGGTCGCGTATTTCCTCGGCCATTATGCGGCCGGTGCTGTCGTGACCGCCCGCCTTGATCGTTTGGTCGCGTATCGTCCACTCGAGGTGCGGCCGGGGGTTCGCCTCGATCACCAGTGAGATGATGCCTTCTTTGCCGAGACTGTAGCCGAACTTGTCGATTGGATTTAGCTGCGGAATGGGCGCGTCTAGAAAAAGAGTTTTTTTGAGTGTCTATTATGTTCTCCTGGTAGCCAGAGAATTCTTTACGATTCTCTGTGTATTAAGAAACAAAAACCTCCTCTAATAGTAGTTTAGGAGATTTAAGTGAAAATAAAGCATTGGAACATTTTTCTAGAGCACAGAGATCGATTTTGTTCTCCTGGTAGTTTAGAAAACTGTGGCTAAACTGAGCCAGGTTTCCTCGACAAGAGACAAGGAGTAGTGTCCCTTTTGAATCAGACTAACTGAATTAGGAGAACAGAACGGAATATCAAACCAGGCTTGAAAATTGTCTCTATTAGGACACCAGAAATCATAGAAGTAGTACGCGCGTTGACAAAACCGTTCTTGCGTCTTTACTAATTAAAAAAACAAATGTCATTTCTTATTTAGACCATTCCCCCACTCTCAAAAAACAAATATATTAGGAGCACAGCATTTTATATAAACCGCATCTCAGTTTCTTCCGGGAGTCTAGAAGTCCAAGAAGCTCTGGAGAGGAGTTCGGAATTCGGAAAAAATAGAAAATCCCTTTTTCGGAAATTGTTTTAAGACCGTGTAATTGGTTCTGAGCATTTTGGAGGGAGCGTCAGAGATTTGGAGATATTCCACACTAATGAAGAGCTGGTATCGGGTGCAGAGAACGAAAATTTATTTTACATAATTTAAGTATTTGGTAATTTAGAAGGCTAAAGGCCCACGAAGACTGTCTTTATAACAAATTAATGTACCAGGATCGCAGAACCAATAAATTCATTGTTACAGAAACCTGATCTCAGTCTCGTGATAAGAAGAATTAATCAAGAGACTAAAAGTGCAAGAAGCTCCGACTGGCCGCTACAAGAAATAACTATCAGGAGAGCAGAAAGCATACTTACACGTCACATTCAATTGTCGATACACAACGTTATTGCTGGTCAGTGCAGGATGATGCGCGACGCACTTTAGCGCCTTTCCATTGTCCGACGGGCGCACCTCCTTCGTCAGATTCTGGAAAACGGTCTGCAGATCGCCCCGGTTGCCGTGTATAATCGTCGGCGGCGAGAGAAAACCGTTCGGTATCAGCTCGTCATCTGCAAACGAGATCGGTACAGATCGCCAGACGAAGTCTTTACCCTTACCTAAGTACCAGGAGATGTTGGCGGCCGGTCGCCCGTCACGGACTATGCACGTCGCGTGAATGACGTCTCCGACCTTATACGCCCAGTAACGATCCGAATTTTGTATCTCAAGCTGAGGCGGTCGGGGCTCCCCTAAAAATTCCATTTAGAACTCTTCGGCGTGAGAAAATCGCGACTTACTTGCGACTATTAGGCGCATCGTTGCCGAGGACTCCTGCGATTCGGTGAGTAAGCCGAGCGTGCACTTGATCTCGCCGTTGTTCTCCTCGTTTACGCTCTCGAGACTCAGACCGCACTGCCCCAAGTGCAGGCCGCTGCCATAGTAGACCGCCTGAAAGAGGAGGCATCAAGCTAAAGTCACTCCGGCATTTCGATACTTACCCCCCTGTAGGGCGTCTGGTTCGGATTCAAGTTGAGTACATTGAGACCGGGCACCTCCATCCTGCAGTACTGGAGGTGATCGGCCACACGACACATAAACGACACATTCTGATGTGGAAGTGCGAGGATTTCTTTCGGTTGCACGTCGATCTCCACGGCGAGGTATCCTGAAATTAAAGCGCGCGTTAGTTGCGTAATCGTAAACGACCCCACGATACCGTCGTCTAAATCGGGGGACGCGCCCAGAACAGGTGCGGCGAGGGCGAAGTTTTCTTTTCAAATTTGTTGAACGTAAATTGGATGAGACGTCGCGTAAAGCCTCCAAAGTTTACCCTTTAATTAAAGCGCCAAATTCGGGAGGGATTTTGTATTGCAGGTAATTTCGGTCGTCAGTGTGTAACAAGCAAAGAAAATTATAGGCTTCCTGCCGGATTTAATAAAAATTTCATTAGCCGCAAGTGCGTGGCGGGGGGGGGGGGGGACTTAATTATTCTTATGAAACTTTTCAATGTCTCCCCGATGAATGTTTCGGAGGGACAATGAATTGTTCTTTTCGCCCGTTTTTGATAAATTGTTTGCGGGAGGTAATTAATTTCGGTTAATCCGCAGCTACCATCTACCGCCGATAGATGGCGATACGATCTTCATTTCACCAAAACGTCGAATGCACATCACGAAAACTTTGTTCGGAAATTATTTTCTGTTTGTATCAAGAAAGCATACTATTTAGTGTTATATTTCTTTACACTTTCATATGTACCTGCCATCCTGATCAATCAGGAGAACAGAATGTATGAAATAGACAACATTAAATCACATAATAATCTTTTCTAAACAATATCAGGAGAACCAAACGTCAGAAAGTGTTATTTTTAATTAAATCTTAGATTCTGGTATTATGACGTATTGATTTTCGAAAAGATTTGTATCAGGATAACAATACTTAGGTTCTTAGATTTCCTCACACCCCTACATGTTCTTGTGATCCTGATACAACAATGTTTGAGAAGCCGTTGGATAATAAATTATTTCCTACACCCCTTCGGTTACCTTTTTACATTCCTATGACAACAATAGAATCATTTCAAATTTGTATCAGGAGAATATAAAATATCAAAAAACTCTTTTCACACAAAAATTGAATAAAGAAAACATAGTACTTGAAGAAACCCCCCAGACCCCCCGGCTACTAACCCACCCCATGTTTTTATCGATCGCCATGTTTTTGATGAATTTTTAGAGAATGTCAAGAATTTTTCCTTTTCTGGAAGATAAACACACGAAAGTTCTAGGGCTGAACGTTGTGGGTAGGGACGTAGTACCAGGCGGTCTGGGGGGGGGGGGGTTATAGAATACCCCCAGCACAAAGGAAGAATCGATTACCTTGTCCTTGGAAACTATGTTACAGTTTCAAAAGAGGGTCATCACATTTTCGTTTCCTGGGGGGTATTCCATACCCCAGTACAATCCCCCCCCACCCCCAAAATGAAGGACGATCGCCATGTTTTTGATGAATTTTTAGAGAATGTCAAGAATTGTTCCTCTTATCAGAGATACATACACGAAAGTTCTAGGGCTGAACGTTGTGGGTAGGGACGTAGTACCGGGGGGTTCTGGGGGGGGGGGGGGTTATGAATACCCCCCAGCACAAAGAAGGAATCGATTACCTTGTCCTGGAAACTATGATGACAGTTTCAAAAGAGGGTCATCACACTTTTCGTTTCCTGGGGGGTATTCCATACCCCCCAGACCCCCCGGTACAATCCCCCCCCCCCAAATGAAGGACGATCGCCATGTTTTTGATGAATTTTTAGAGAATGTCAAGAATTTTTCCTTTTCTGGAAGGAACACACGAAAGTTCTAGGGCTGAACGTTTTGGGTAGGGACGTAGTACCAGGCGGTCTGGGGGAGTATAGAATACCCCCCAGCACACAGAAGGAATCGATTACCTTGTCCTGGAAACTATGATGACATTTTCAAAGGAGGGTCATCACACTTTTCGTTTCCTGGGGGGTATTCCATACCCCCCAGACCCCCCGGTACTAATCCCCCCCTCCCCCAAAATGAAAGACGATCGCCATGTTTTTGATGAATTTTTTAGAGAATGTCAAGAATTGTTCCTCTTATCAGAGATACATACACGAGAGTTCTAGGGCTGAACGTTTTAGGTAGGAACGTAGTACAGGGGGGGAGGGGGGGGGGGGATGGAAAACCCCCCCAGCACACAGAAGAGATGGATTACCTTGTCCTGAAAACTATGATGACAGTTTCAAAAGAGGGTCATCACACTTTTCGTTTGCTGAGGGGTATTCCATACCCCCCAGACTCCCCGCTACCCCCAAAACGAAGGACGATCGCCATGTTTTTGATGAATTTTTGAGAATGTCAAGAATTTTTCCTTTTCTGGAAGATAAATACACGAAAGTTCTAGGGCTGAACGTTGTAGGTAGGAACGTAGAACCGGGGGGTCTGCGGGGGTATGGAAAACCCCCCAGCACACAGAAGGGATGGATTACCTTGTCCTGAAAACTATGATGATAGTTTCAAAAGAGGGTCATCACACATTTCGTTTCCTGGGGGGTATTTTGGGGAACGATCGCTCTGTTTTTGATGAATTAGAAAAAAACTATTTACCACCGACCTCCAAATGCAAATGCATCTCTGTAAGCCTGATACAATAAAAACGTATTTACATCCTGCATTCCTAGTACTCTGATAGAATAGTCCCATTTACATCTCCACACGCTGTTATGATACTGATACAATCAGGAGAACATGCGGCCGTTGCACAATAAAGTAAGTAAGTCATAATGTCAAATTTGTATCAGGAGAATATAATACGTTAGAAACTGTCAAGACTATTTAGCATTTTTGCCTCTTGGCTTTCGCGCGAGTCTAATTATAATAATGTTCGAAGAAAAGTATCAGGAGATCACGAAAATCTTATGATTCTGATCAGGAGCACATGCGGCCGTTGCACAATAAAGTATGTCATAATGTCAAATTTGTACCAGGAGAATATAATACATTAGAAACTGTCAAAACTATTTAGCATTTTTACCTCTTGGCTTTCTCGCGAGTCTAATTATAATAATGTTCGAAGAAAAGTATCAGGAGATCACGAAAATCTGATGATACTGATCAGGAGCACATGCGGCCGTTGCACAATAAAGTATATCATAATGTCAAATTTGTACCAGGAGAATATAATACATTAGAAACTGTCAAAACTATTTAGCATTTTTACCTCTTGGCTTTCTCGCGAGTCTAATTATAATAATGTTCGAAGAAAAGTATCAGGAGATCACGAAAATCTGATGATACTGATCAGGAGCACATGCGGCGGTTGCACAATAAAGTATGTCATAATGTCAAATTTGTACCAGGAGAATATAATACATTAGAAACTGTCAAAACTATTTAGCATTTTTACCTCTTGGCTTTCTCGCGAGCCCATTTATAATGATGTTCGAAGAAAAGTATCAGGAGATCACGAAAATAAATTATTTACTATTTTCATCTTGCATTCCTTATATCCTGACGAAAATTCTATCAGGAAAACATAACAGTCAAATGTCGTATAAGATTAGCATTAGGCGCCAATTGTGATCAGAATCAAATTCCACAATAAAATTTAGTATCCCAAAGGAACAAGAAAAATACAAGCAAGAACATATACATACGTTTTACGTTATTTCCCGCAATGTAATAAAATTGTGCCCCTTAACGAAGACGTCGCAGTAGATGTACGCACAAATAAATATTTTCCGCTAAAATAAAACGTTGCGAGGGAGTATTCGGCAATCGATCGACATCCTTTTTCCTGCTCCCGGAACTAATTTTAGTTTTTATCAAGTTTTGATATTGGGTGCATTACGCATCGGCATTTAATCTCTTTCTCCTTTCTGCAGGTACCAATGATACAGACTTTCGAAAAGTATTAGGAGATTATGATTCAAATAAATTTGTTTCTCTTTCTATGACCCTGATACTCATTACTTTGGTATGTTTTCCCAATGTAATATTCGTATTTATGGAATTTTTAGTATTAGGAGAATATGAGTCATCAACAACTTCTCTGCTTCTGAAGGTGAGATTCGTTTGGTATTAGGAAAGCATGAGTTGCAAGGATCAGGAGAATAGTTTGCCTAATCTCCTGATAGTTTTTGGGCGATTTTAAAATACAAAAGACAGCGTCTAATTAGTCGCAAGAACAACCGACGACCTGGCTGATTTTAATCTCCTCCACTTCTCCACCGAACTAGGCCGTAATTCAACCGAACGGCTTTGTCTCACATCAAAACCGGCAAACTTAATTAGCGGCGGCTAAATGAATTTTCATATACCGAGCGATAAATTAAGTATCTCTCGAATTTAGATGAAAAGCGAGACCGGAGCGAAACGTATCTTTTTCGTATGGAAAGGCGCGTTAATAAAAAATTCATGAAACGAATCATTCCCGGTCAGCCGAATTCTACCCCATTAAGATCTCGCAGGATTTTGCTTAATTAACTTGTAAATTATGGAGGACGACCGCGCCGTCGCTCTCCGAAATGGTAATAGAAAGTACGGCTGATCATTATTAATAAGAATTTAAATTTGCTCTCAGGTTTTGTAATTCGTTTCTTCGGCTCGGACGGCGGCGAAGACGCGGGGCGTCGTTCCTTTTGAGGGAGCTCGTGCATGATCCGACGCAATCTTACCATTAACTCGAGCGAGACGATCGAAAATTTCTCGCAATTTCGACGGGAAAAAGTAGCAATTTGCATTAAAGTTAAAAATCCGCCTTTGCGAACGCGTCCGCAATTACCTGCCACACTATGTTCTCCTGGTACCAATTTTATCATGATTGCAGAAACGCTACGTGTGATGTGTTTTTCTAAAACATTTCTTTACCCGCTACACAATTAACAAAAACTTTCTACTGTAATATGTTCTCCTAATACAAGATTTCAAAAAAACAGAATATGGAACTAGGTTGTAATTTCTTGACGAGCATCCTTATATGCAATACGCTCTCCTGGTACAAACTTTTCTTTTAAGAATCATATAAAGACCACAGAGAGGCGAGAAAGTGTGAATAGAATGTAGTTTCTTAACCTCTTGGCGCGCCAAGCCACCCGTCCAAAATATATATCAGGAGCACAGCGAAGCGAGAAAGTGCGAATAGAATGTCATTTCGCAACCTCATAATGGATCAGGCTCTCCTGGTACAGAATTTTTTGCTAGAAAATCATTATATCAGGAGCACAGTGACACGAGAAAGTGAAAATGGAATGTAATTTCTTAACCTCTTAATGCGTCATGCTCTCCTGAGACAAAACTTTCTTTTAAAAATCATAGCAAGAGCACAGAGGCGAGAAAGTGCAAATAGAATGTAATTTCTTAACCTCTTGATGCATCATGTCCTCCTGATCCAAAATTTTCTTTTAAAAAATCATATCAGGAGCACAAAGTGAATAGAATGTAATTTTTTAACCTTTTGGCGCGTCATGCCCCACAACCAAAAATTTTCTTTTAAAAAAATATATATCAGGAGCACAGCAAAGCGACAAAGTGCGAATAGAATGTAATTTCGCAACCTCATAATGCATCAGGCTCTCCTGATACAGAATTTTTTGCTAGAAAATCATTGTATCAGGAGCACAGTGAGGCAGAAAGTGAAAATAGAATGTAATTTCTTAACCTCTCGATGCATTATGCTCTTCTGAGACAAAACTTTCTTTTAAAAATCATAGCAAGAGCACAGAGAGATGAGAAAGTGCAAATAGAATGTAATTTCTTAAACTTTTGGCGCGTCATGCCCCCAGATCTAAAATTTTCTGTTAAAAATATATATCAGGGGCACAGCGACGCGAGAAAGTGAGAATAGAATGTAATTTCTTAACCTCTCGATGCAGTATGTACTCCTGACCCTAAAGATTCCTTTAAAAAATCATTGTCAGGAGCACAGCAACGCGAGAAAGTGGAAATAGAATGTAATTTCTTAACCTGACACAAAATTTCCTTTTAAACAATCATATCAGGAAAACAGAGAGGCGATATAATGTGATTTATTAACCTCTTAATGCATCATGCTCTCCTGAGACAAAACTTTCTTTTAAAAATCATAACAAAGAGGCGAAAAAGTGCAAATATTATGTAATTTCTTAACCTTTTGGCGCGACATGTCCCCAGACCGAAAATTTTCTTTAAAAAAGTATATATCAGGGGCACAGCGACGCGAGAAAGTGCGAATAGAATGTAATTTATGAACCTCTTAATGCATCATGCGCTCCTGAGACAAAACTTTCTTTTAAAAATCATAACAGGAGCACAGAGAGGCGAGAAAGTGCGAATAGAATGTAGTTTCTTAACCTCTCGATGCAGCAGGTCCTCCTGAACCAAAATTTTCCTTTAAAAAATCATTGTCAGGAGCACAGTGACGCGAAAAGAATGTAATTCCTGAGTGATCGTGAGTTATTGACAAGATTTTTTTCTCAAAAGAATTGTAGAAAAACTGCAGAAACGCGAGAATCCACAATTCCACCCCGAATTGTCGAAATCTTCCTCATACGCTCCTGATACTAAATTTCTCAGTGACCCTGAGTGGCTTCAGAATTGCGAAAAGGTCCACAATTCCACGCCTGATGGCTGAAATCCTTCTCATGCGCTCCTGATACTCAATTTCTCAGGGACCGTGAGCTACTAACCCAAGACTTTTTTTGGTAAAAAAGGAAGGTAATACACTGCCTTTTTTTGAGGCCGTAGAAAAAAATTGTCTGAGATCGACCGGGAAAAAACGTTTTCTTATGGAGTTTGGCCCGTAGAATCCATAATTTCAAACAGTCCCAAGATTGGACCACTGGATCAAAACTTACAGCCCTTTGAACTTTTTCTCGAAATTTGTATTTGGTCCATAACTTTTGATTGAGAAGTCTGATCGAAAATGTACGATACTTGTAGCGAAACTGCAGAAACGCGAAAAAATTTTTCTCATGCGCTCCTGATACTCACTTTCTCAGTGACCGTGAGATACTGACAAGACCTTTTTCTCAAAATAATTGTAGAAAAATTGCAGAAACGCGAGGAGGTCCATTCATTGCCGAAATCTTTCTCATGTGCTCCTGATACTAATTGATTAGTCAACCGTGCGCAACTTTTTTATTTATGGGACGATTTTTCCGAAACTTTCACCGTCGGTGCTAATTTGCCTCCATGCCAACAATAACATTTTCCGACGAATCTCTTTCCTCAGGTCGCGAGGAGAAATAAACGAATGCCATTTCGATAACTCGCGCGGCACGCAAACGGGCGGGATTCCGCATTGATGAAGCAAAAACTATGGGGGAAGCGGGGGATGAAAAATTCGAATCGAATGTTTTCCTTTTACACCCCTTATCGTAATCATAACTCAAAGCGTATTGTTATCCAAAAATGGCCATTGTTCGACGACCGGTAGGGGGCGTTTTATTTATGTACGTCATTTTTTAGCAACGATCGCCCGTAGTAACGCGATACGCGAATAATTAATCAATAAATTGATTGCTTTCGAGACGTCACCGAGACGAAATTAATGCCGCTTTAGCCTTGATTAGAATAAAATCGACAGCATTGTAAATTACCCTCGACTCTTTAAATTACCCCCTTCTTAAAGCAGCGCGGGCGACTTTTGCTCTATCAAATTGATAAATGCGGGGGGGCTTTCGAGAGATATATACAGTCGGAACTTTGCGTGATTGATGGATCGCCGCGGCCGTCGTCGTTTCGAAAATCGAAATTCGCGCGCCCCCGAGGACGATTATCGCAATCGCCGCCGCCGCCCGCGCCGCTTTTAATAGAAACTTTTATATCGGAAAAGTTTCGAGAACTCGCAGGCCGCGTCATCCATTAGCCTTTTTTAAAAAAAAATCAAAGACACGCCAGTGATATTCAAATCATGAAGGCGGACGCATTAAAATTAAAAGAAACGCTCCCGTTTGCGCGCATTTTTATTTGTTTTTTTCCATCCCCTCAATCACTCACGAGCGCGATATTAAATTACAAAATAAGTCGATAAAAATTTTTCAAAATGAATACTTAATGTATTTTTCCGTTTGTGTTCATTTGCCTCGTTTTTTAACGTTGTCTCGATACTTTGCCTTTTACGCTTTAAATTTAATAAAAAGGGGCATTGAGAGATTTGATGCGATCACGTCGCAAACTTCGTCAAACTCGGTCTTGTTCCCGATCTTTTATTATTAGTTTTTCAACCGCCCCCCGAACTCGAATATCGCCCCCCTTTTCGTGTGTTCCAAATAAGGTACGACAAAAGGCTTTCGGTTAATGTAGCGGAACTTTAACGGAAATTATATCGTTTTTACGCCCAAACTTTCGAATATTTACCGACTTCATTTGGTTAAAATGGCGTAAGTCAGGCGAATTCGACATAAATACTTCGTACACGCTCTCTGACCTATGCGTTTGTCATTTCTCAACTAAAACATCATGGTCTCCTGATATAAATTCTCCTTTTGAAGTTAATGTATCAGAAACAAAAGAAAGTAATAAATTATTGACTCTCAAGCCTTCAAAAACTATAACAAGATCACAAGGTAATTTATTGACGGGCTCTTTCTTTCACTATCATGATCTCCTGATATAAATTTTCCCTCAAAAGATTGATTAACTTTTCTATCAACATCGAATTCTAATTTTTCCCCCAAGTTAAGTTCCATTAAGATAATGAGGTAAAAATTATTAACTAACACCTGCCAAAGTATTATGTTCCCCTGATACCACTACCTTTTTTTAAAAATAAATGTATCTCAATCGATCAAGATGGTGGAAAAAGGAGGTAATTCATTTAGGAATCATATCATGATCTCCTAATAGAAAATGTTCCTCCAAATGTATGTGCACAGGATCACAGGAAATAACATTAAATTAAATTAGTTATCTTGGTTATCTTTCTTTAAAAATGATCATAGGAACTCAAGGGTGTGTAAATAAGAGGTAATTCATTGAAAAACACCTCCTTTAATATCATGATCTCCTAATACAAAATTTCATTCAAGAAGGTATTTAAAACAAAAGATTTAACGTTTCTTTGCCCACAAGATTTTCGTGCACTAGGGGATATTGAATACCCCCAGGCCCCCCGGCTCTACAGTTTTCCTCAAAAACTTAAGTGCGACCCCCAGTTGGTGAATGAGCATTCTAAGGGCTGAACATTTCGAGGAAGAACGTAGCAACGGGGGGTGTGGAATACCCCTCAGGGAAAAGGGAAGATTTAACGTTCCTTTTCCTGCAACTATCATAAGATTATCGTACACTTGGGGATATGCCTTACCCCCAGACCCCCCCACCCCGGTTGGTGGTCCTTATAAAAAATTTGAATAGGCGTTCTTAGGGCCGAACGTTTCGAGAGACAACTTAGCGCAGGGGGGTCTCGGGGGTATGGAATTCCTCCCAGGAAAAAAGAAAAATCTAACGTTCCCACGAACGTTCCTTTTCCTACAACTATCATTAGATTATCGTACACTGGGGGGTATTCCATACCCCCAGACCCCCCGGTTGGTGATCCTTATGAAACATTTGAATGAGTGTTCTTAGGACTGAACGTTTCGAGGGAGAACGTACCCCCCAGGAAAAAAGAAAAATCTAACGTCCTTTTTCCTACAACTATCAAAAGATTATCGTACACTGGGGGGTGGTATTCCATACCCCCAGACCCCCCCCCCCGGTTGGTGGTCCTTATGAAAATTTGACTGAGCGTTGTTAGGGCGGAACGTTTCGAGGGAGAACGTGCCCCCCAGGAAAAAAGAAAAATCTAACGTTCCTTTTTCTACAACTATCATACGATTATCGTACACTGGGGGGTATTCCATACCCCCCAGGCCCCCCGGTTGGTTGTNGACGTCGGAAGGGGGAACCGTCAAAGGAAATGTGGTAGCCCCCGACACGATCTTCCTGATGGTGGAGTCAAATCTTCAAACGCGAATTGCGGGTGAACGGGACGTCGGAAGGGGGTACCGTCAAAGGGAATGTGGTAGCCCCCCGACACGATCTTACTGATGGTGGAGTCAAAACTTTAAAAGCGAATTGCGGGAAGCGGTTAGTGAATGTAGTAGCCTTCGACAAGATCTGTTATTGATGGTTGAGTCGAAAGTGGCTAATAGAATACTGATCTGCCACACAAAAATGCGCTTCTGCCACACAAAAATGCGCTGAAGTCCCTTCGATCTCAAACGAGGACTTTGATAATTTTTTTAAAAATAAATGTATCTCAATCGATCAAGAAGGTGTCAAAAGGAGGTAATTCGTTTAGGAATCATATCATGATCTCCTAATAGAAAATGTACCTCCAAACGTATGTGCACAGGATCACAGGAAATAACATCAGTTTAATTAAGCACAAATTAGTTATCTTGGTTATCTTTCTTTAAAAATGAATTGATCATGGGAACTCAAGAGTGTGTAAATAGGAGGTACCTAATTCATTGAAGAACACCTCCTTCAATATCATGATCTCCTAATACAAAATTTCATTAAAAAAGGTTAAAACAAAAGATTTAACATTTATTTGCGTACAAGATTTTCGTGTACTAGGGGATATTGAACCCCCCCCCCCTCCCCCGGCTCTACAGTCTTCCACAAAAACTCTCATATGATTTACACAATGATTTTTGGAAAGAGCCCAGCGAACATGACTCCAAAAACATGTGGGATATGGGTGGTTCTTTATGAAACACTAATGAGAGTCCTTAGGGCTGAACGTTTCGAGAGAGAACAACGTACCTTTTCCTACAACTATCATAAGATTATCCTACACTGGGGGGTATTCCTTACCCCCAGACCCCCCCGGTCGGTGGTCCTTATGAAACATTTGACTGAGCGTTCTTAGGGCTGAACGTTTCGAGGGAGAACGCACCCCCAGGAAAAAAGAAAAATTTAACGTTCCTTTTCCTACAACTATCATAAGATTATCGTACACTGGGGGGTATTCCATACCCCCCAGACCCCCCGGTTGGTGGTCCTTATAAAAAATTTGGATGGGCGTTCTTAGGGCCGAACGTTTCGAGAGACAACTTAGCGCAGGGAGGTCTCGGGGGTATGGAATACCTCTCAGGAAAAAAGAAAAATCTATCATAAGATCATCGTACATTGGGGGGGGGGGATTCCATATCCCCCCAGACGCCCCGGTTGGTGAGTCTTATGAAAAATTTGAATAAGCGTTCCAAGGGCTGAACATTTCGAGGAAGAACGTAGCAACGGGG
The DNA here is from genome assembly GCF_008802855.1 of Photinus pyralis. Lineage (NCBI taxonomy): Eukaryota > Metazoa > Arthropoda > Insecta > Coleoptera > Lampyridae > Photinus > Photinus pyralis. The sequence goes on from NW_022170250.1 coordinate 11,650,845, forward strand.
GGTATGGAAAAAAATTATTGTATCAGGAGCACAGGAAATCAAGAACGTGTAAATAGAAGGTAATGCATTAAAGAACGGCTTTTCTCACATATCTCCTGAACGTATCAGGATAACAAGAAGATTTAAATAAGGGATGGCTTATTTGCAAACACCTTCTTCGTGTCATGGTCTCCTGATACATATTTAAGGAAATGCACCAGGATCGCAGAGTTTTCTTGATATAAATCTTTTATAAACCATTGTATCGAAAGCGATGAAGTCGAGAAGGATGCGTGTCGAGGACGGGAAGGGCGCGTAAATTTTGAGGCGATGAAAATATAAGGCGAGTTCGGCATATAAATCAATGGATTCCAGCTGGCGTAGGTGCGCTACTCCCCGCCGAGGATTGTCGAAATTGTACACACGACGCGAAATGAAGACAAATGAGGAAAATTCGGGTCGGTGACTTTCTAAAGCCAAGAAAAGATAAGAAGGAGGAACAGACGTTTTAGAAATTACAAACGTTGCGAAACAGAGACGGTCTAATTTCCTCCCTTCCTGTCTATTTTCGTTAACGCTCTCGCCATCAGATAATGCGCGCGTATTAAATGTCCCTTTCATTTCATAAATTGCCCCCCCCCCCTCACCCCCTTCCAAATTGTCAGTCTCACCGGCTGGATTTGGAAAAGTTTCAATGGAAAAACGTTTTTACACGCGCCTCTTTAAAATATGCAGATCTTTTTCAAATCAAGAGAAAATTCAATTTGAAAAATTTTGGCTTTCGCATACGTAACAAGCCGGTAACAATATGTATGTAAATTTGCTAAGAGATATGTGGAGAATTTTACTCTAAATGTCGGAGGCGTCGTCGCGCCGAGATTAGACTGGTGCCCCGCGTCGCTCGCGGGGTGCCACTTATGGGCCCCGCGTTGACGGCGGCCAATTTCTTAAGAAGCGGATTACACCGCTAACGCGAATGGGGCCAAATTGAAAAGTGTAATATATTTCGACATTGACGAATCGTCGCGCACACGCTCCAAGTGTAAAACTAGCTAGCGCTTCATAAAAATGACTGTAACGGCAGTAGTCGCGGTTTGCGCCCGAACGAGCTTATAAATTTCCGTCTGCGTTTGACATCCCTTAGGAAGATGATAGATTAAGACGTCGAGCCGAAGGTACATAAACGATGAGCCTCTCGATTTATATACGGACAGCCACTCGACAGGTAGCGTAAAGTTCGAGCTTCGATTCTCGCAAAATTATTACGGTCAACGCGTACAAATTTAAATCGAAGTCCCCGCTCGCTAAATTATTCAAGAGATGCAACAATTTCTTTCAGTTTCCAATTTCTGTTGGATCGTCAGAGGACGCGCGATGAGTACGTGAACAAAGAACAAACGAGTTCAGAGCCGGACTCGCACATTTTTACCATCGGTCGCACCGAGTGTATCGTTTTTAGAGAAATTCACTTTTAGAGCGTTCAGACGTTTTACCATCGAAATTGGTCATGTTATCCTGGCAGTCAGAAAATACTATAGGTATAAATTTTTAAATATAATCTGTGTGAATTAGGAGCTCAAACTCCCGCAAAAATATCGGGAGTACATGATGGACCGTCACTAACACCTCAGCACTTTATTTTAGCACTTTTGAATCAGAAAAATATAATCTGTGAGGGAGTGTGTGTGCTCCTAATCCACAGAATATCGGTTATCAAACTCATTGATTACCAGGAGGACATGAGGGACGAAAAGGTATCTTTCTATTACTCCCCTATTCCCCCAGACCCTCCCATGGTAAGTTCTTTCTTCCCGAAAAGTATAATTAGAGCCATGAGAGCAAAATGTTGTTTGAGAGTGTTACCGGATTGCCTGGGGGTATGGAATACCCATGAAAATGCAGAAAGTTTATAGGAAAAGGAGTTATCGGGTCCTCCTTTGCTAAGAGTGCCGCTGGAGAGTATTCCACACCACCCAGACCCCCCGGTATTACGATCTTTCTTCCCAAACGTATTGTTAGAGCCATGAGGGCAAAATGTTGTTTGAGTGTTTTACAGGGCGGTCTGGGGGGTGGGGAATACCCATGAAAATGCAGAAAGTTTATAGGAAAAGGAGTTATCGGGTCCTCCTTTGCCAAGAGTGCCGCTGGGGGGTATTCCATACCCCCCCGGTATTACCAGCTTTCTTCCCAAAAGTATTGTTAGTCATGAGGGCAAAATGTTTTTTTGAGAGTGTTACCGGGGGGTCTGGGGGGTGTGGAATACCCATAAAAATGCAAAAAGTTTATAGAAGGAGTTATCGGGTCCTCCTTTGCTGAGAGTGCCGCTGGGGGGTATTCCATACCCCCCGGTATTACGATCTTTCTTCCCAAAAGTATTGTTAGAGCCATGAGGGCAAAATGTTTTTTTGAGAGTGTTACCGGAGGGTCTGGGGGGTGTGGAATACCCATGAAAATGCAGAAAGTTTATAGGAAAAGGAGTTATCGGGTCCTCCTTTGCTAAGAGTGCCGCTGGAGAGTATTCCACACCACCCAGACCCCCCGGTATTACGATCTTTCTTCCCAAACGTATTGTTAGAGCCATGAGGGCAAAATGTTGTTTGAGTGTTTTACAGGGCGGTCTGGGGGGTGGGGAATACCCATGAAAATGCAGAAAGTTTATAGGAAAAGGAGTTATCGGGTCCTCCTTTGCTGAGAGTGCCGCTGGGGGGTATTCCATACCCCCCAGACCCCCGGTATTACCAGCTTCCTTCCCAAAAGTATTGTTAGAGTCATGAGGGCAAAATGTTTTTTTGAGAGTGTTACCGGGGGGTCTGGGGGGTGTGGAATACCCATAAAAATGCAAAAAGTTTATAGAAGGAGTTATCGGGTCCTCCTTTGCTTAGAGTGCCGCTGGGGGGTATTCCATCCCCCCCAGACCCCCCGGTATTACGATCTTTCTTCCCAAAAGTATTGTTAGAGCCATGAGGGCAAAATGTTTTTTTGAGTGTTTTACCGGGGGGTCTGGGAGGTGTGGAATACCCATGAAAATGCAGAAAGTTTATAGGAAAAGGAGTTATCGGGTCCTCCTTTGCTGAGAGTGCCGCTGGGGGGGGGGGTCCCATACCCCCCAGACCCACCGGTATTACCATCTTTCTTCCCAAAGTATTGTCAGAGCCATGAGGGCAAAATGTTTTTTGAGAGTGTTACCGGAGGGTCTGGGGGGTATGGAATATCCATGAAAATGCAGAAAGGTTCCAGGAAAAGGAAGTTATTTGTTTGAAAGGAAGTTACTGAGAGGTCTGGAATCCCCCCTCCCCTCCCCCGGTTATTTGCAGAATACGCTGCACGAGCAGATCGTGACAGGAACGAATTATTTCCTATTTACTGCTTAAGGGCAAAATTTATCTCCGAAAATAAATGACCCAATCATCGACCGCATTCTTTCAGTTGATATGATTGAATTCCCGCAATTAAACGTAAGACAAGCCATTCGAGCGGAGTCCGGCCCTGATCGAGATCACCTTTTCAACGTCGTCTGAAAAGATCAGCGAGCGCCGAAACAAAGCGAAAAGCAGAAAAAAAGTGAGGTTAAAGAATAATTCAAAAGAGGTAGGTACGCCCGATAACGATCTCCTTTTCAATTTTCACCTGCGTTCTCGCATTATGAAAGCAAAGCTTTCATTAAAAAAAAGCTTATGTTAAATCAAGATAACTTTCTCGCGCGCCTCTATTTTTAATAACCGGCGATGAGGGCGTTTGGGAGGGGGCGAGGGTCAGGGATGAAACAGTGAAACAAATTAAAAACTCCAGTCACGTTTTCAATGAAATGAAAGTTGTTAACTGAAGTTCTATTACATTTATTCGACACTCTCAGGCCCGTATGTACATAACGCGATGGACTTCGAGATCGAAATTAAATCATATCACGGACTCGCGCGCGGTTGTTTATTAGTTTTTGATTCGCGTTTATTAGGCGCCCGACGCGGGGGCAGGCCGCCGCGCCGGTCGGAATTGGCGCCCCGACGTGGGGCCGCAGCGTCGACCTTTACAAAAAAAATAAAGACACAGATTTTTACGACGCCGAGAATATCGGATTGTAACGAAAATTTGGGTTTCGAGCTGATGCCGAATTTCATTCTTTCTTCCCTTAGATCTACTTTACATTTATCGTCTTATCGCGACGCTATAAAAATGAAACACGACGAGATTATCCTGCCGCTTTTAGGGGATTGATTCTTAAGCGACCGGCGAGAATTTTCCACGGCCGATTTAATACGTAGGTAGGAAATATGTCCTTTGATTACTTACAGACGCGAAATTAGGCAGAAATGATCGATTTTTTGCAATTTCAACCAAACACGAAAAAATAGATCGCCTTCTGTGACGCCTCAGAATGGGCCTACACGCATGGGCACATAAAAACATCAATGTTAACAGCCAAATCGAAAATGGGTACTGGGTATTTGGAGCTCTTATTATTTTTTAAAATTTCAAAAAAGTTTTGGAATCTTGAAAGATTAGATTTTGAAAAGATTCCCAAATTAAGCATTTAAAATTTTTTAAACTGGGTCTCATGATTTTGTAATTCGGGAATCCCAAACCCTCATTGAGCTAAAATCACGATTACCAAATTTTGACTAGACTAGATAAACTTTTTTGAACTTTGAGATTCCAAAATTTTGAATCTGAAGATTTTTAAAATTTGGGATTCCTATGATTTTATAATTCGGAAATCTCCAGCCGTCATTGGGCTAAAAAGGTCTTCAAATTCCAAACAAGTTTGGATCCTGAGAGCATTAGACTTGGCGAATTTTTTGAATTTTGAAACTCGCAGTGAGTGAAATTTTTAGCGCATTTTTGAAAAAAATACGCTATTATATTCGTCATTGCTGGCAGGCCGGCTGTCCGCGTTAGATCTCCACAACTACAATAGCTAGAGACTTCAAATTTTCACTAAAAGCTTTCTGCTATAGTGTAGATGTGCAGGCACTACTCTATTTTGAGTTAGATTACTTGTGAAATCGATAATTGAAGAAAATAATTTCGATATGGGTTTCGGAGGTGCTATAATTTTACCGTTAGATAGCGCTACCAGTATAAAAACTTATTATTTACTTTGTGATTTGTTTTACAAAATGAAGACGTACCGTCAATTGAAATTAAATAAAATTAATTATTTAACGCAGCCAAAATGACTCGTGAGATCGATAATTTTAAACTTCGCTAATAAAATACTGACCTGCATTACCAAAAATGCGCTTTAATCATGCATATGCTGATTTACAACTTGTTTGTTATAAAATTCACAAATTTTGATCCGAATTTTAGATCGGTAATCATTTCTTAATTTGGGGCTCGACCAGGACCAATATTTCAAATCGCGTTTAGCTTGGGTCGATATTGGTGCAAAGAGAAGTACTGCCGATGGACAAAAATCCTAAACCTTAATTGGGCTAGCCGCTAGATGCATGATCTTCAAACATTCCAAAAATTTTTGGATTCTTAAAGGAGTAAGTAGTTCTGGATTTTTTTAAAATTTGAGATTCAAAAAAGATCCCAAAAGAACAGTGCGAAGTAGTTTGAAAGGGACGAATTTGTTTTCGGAGAACGGAATTCCCTGGGGATCGGGCGACTATAATTATTTCATTGTCTGTTAAGTACGGACGTGATTGTCGAAAACCGCAAATTGACCGCTTTTATTTTCATTAAACGAAGCCGCTCTCGCGACCGCAAAAGTGACAAACCCGAATGCGATCAATCAGCGTTTCGGAAACGAGAAGAGAATCGTTCGCGACGAATTAAGCGCGGCGGAAGTGACGTCCCGTCCTTCGACAATAATTAAAACGGTCGACCCGTAACTTACCTTCGGTCGAATGCAGCGGCGCGACGAAGTTTGACGCCCCGAGCGAAGAGCGTTTACAATAAAGGAACGAAATGTCAAGGAATTGATTTTCCGCTTCACTTCTCTAAAGCGAAAGTATTTGTGACGTACCTGAAACAGAAAGCGATTTTAGAATATAATTAAATTCGGAAAAAAGTTAACGGAAACGCCGCCGTAAAAAAAAATGGGGGAACGAGAGGTTAATTAAACGCGCGCGAGCTCCCCCTAATGGCGTTTGCGGTTTAAATGGCATTGTAACGCGGTTTTTGAAAACAGCCCCCCCCCTCACCCCCCCATCTATATTCATCAACTAAACATGTTTCGCGTCTCCGACATGCAAGAATTTAATTTGAAATTTCCATGCGAAAATGTAACTCACCTCACCGGATTGCATAACTAAAACTAAAAGTTCCCAGAGACACGCAACTGAATGCACCATTAATGCGAGCGACAACTGAAAAAGGGCTTACATGCACTGATTAGTCGTCGCTCTCACACATTTTACGCTAATTGTCCCGTTTCTCAGCCCGTAATTTTCCAAAATTTCAACCTGCTGTATATTTCCATATTATAAAAGACGCAACGTTTATTAAGTCCCATATTTTGAGAATTTCAAACGAACTGAATCTTACATCATTAATGCGCGACGCTTCAAAACCGACCGGTGACGTGATCATGGTCTCGCACCCTGTAAGTGGATGACCGAAACGTATTCTCCAACGAGAGGACAATAAAAGCAAAGTAAAAAAGTGATCTCAAAACTTCGGGGCGGTATTGGTATCCATACCCCCCGGTTGCATACTCTCGCCCAAGTGCTTTTGGAACTTTTACCGCAATTTTTAGAGACTATCGAAGGTGAGTTCTTAGGCTTAAACATTGGGTGTGGGAAAACGATACACCGGGAGGCCTGGGGGGGGGTATGGAATACCCCCCAGCAACACATACAACCCCATTGCAAGAAAATCTTAGACCTACTATTAAGGTTTTCGTGTGGTGGGGCGGTATATATGGCTGGGGGGTATTGGTATTCCATACCCCCCCGGTTCTATATCTCCCCCAAGTGCTTTTGGAACTTTCACCGCAATTTTTAGAGACCCCCCCCCCCCCCCCCGTAACACCTAAACTACATTACAGGAAAAATCTTAGACCTACTATAAGGTTTTTCAGTGGTGGGGCGGTATGTATGGCTGGGGGGTATGGTATTCCATACCCCCCCCCCCGGTTCTATATTCTCCCCCAAGTTTGACCGCAATTTTTAGAAATCTTCGAAGGTGAGTCCTTAGACCTAAACGTTGTGTGTGGGAAAACGCTGCACCGGGGGGTCTGGGGGGTATGGAATACCCCCCAGCAACACATACAATCCCATTACAGGAAAAATCTTAGACCTACTATAAGGTTTTCGTGTAGTGGGGCGGTATGTATGGTTGGGGGGTATTGGTATTCCATACCCCCCGGTTATATATTCTCCCCCAAGTGCTTTTGGAACTTTCACCGCAATTTTTAAAGACTATCGAAGGTGAGTTCTTAGGCTTAAACATTGGGTGTGGGAAAACGATACACCGGGGGGGCTCGGGGGTATGGAATACCCCCCAGCAACACATACAACCCCATTGCAAGAAAATCTTAAACTTACTATTAAGGTTTTCGTGTGGTGGGGTGGTATGTGTAGCTGGGGGTATGGTATTCCATACCCCCCCGGTTCTATATTCTCCCCCAAGTGCTTTTGGAACTTTTACCGCAATTTTTAGAGACCATCGAAGGTGAGTCCTTAGGCCTAAACGTTGTGTGTGGGAAAACGATGCACCGGGGGGTCTGGAATACCCCGCAGCAACACATAAAACCCCATTACAGGAAAAATCTTAGCCCTACTATAAGGTTTTTGTGTAGTGGAGCGGTATGTATGGTTGGGGGGGTATGGTATTCCATACCCCCCCGGTTCTATATTCTCCCCCAAGTGCTTTTGGAACTTTTACAGCAATTTTTAGAGACCATCGAAGGTGAGTCCTTAGGCCTAAACGTTATGTGTGGGAGAACGATGCACCGGGGGGTCTGGGGGGTATGGAATACTCCCCAGTAACACATTCAACCCCATTACAGGAAAATCTTCGAACCACCGTAAGATTTTCGTATAGTGGGGTCGTATGTGTGGGAGGGAGGTATTCTATACCCCCAGACTGCCCGATTCTATATTCTCCTCCAAGCGCTTTTTGCATAATTTTTAGAGAAACCATCGAAGGTGGGCCCTAGGCGTAAACGTTGCAATGGGAGGTCTGGGTGGTGTGGAATACCTCCAGCCACACATACCACCCCATGGCATGAACATTTTAGAACCGTACTACTCGGCACCGAAATACTCGGCTTTCAGACGACCCGTAGCCGAGTTGTCCCGAAACCGAGTGCTGACTACTACGGGGCCGAGTCTTCCTGTACCAATTCCATACCCCCAGAGCTACGTTCCCTCACAAAAGGTTCTCCCTAACTATTCACAATCGATAGTTGCCTATTGAAAATTATATACCCCCCCCCCACACAGTGTAGTGGCTGGGGGGTATCCATAGTCCCCAAACCGGTTCTACATTCTTCTTCAAGTGCTGCATTTACGCCAAAATTTTTAGAAAGAGACCATCAAACGTCTCCTTGCGGCCCAACGTTTTGTGGGAGACCATAGTACGGGAGGGAGGAGGGGATCTGAAATACGCCCGAGTGTTCGAAAATTTTATGAGTGTAAAGAAGTCGAGTAAATTAACAAGACCACCATGTTCCCATACATCAATTTTTCCAGGATTTCATGGGCGCAAAATTCCAGGTTTCTCATTTCATACTTTCAAGATTATAAAATTGTAAACGTCCCCAGTTAATTCACTACTAACACACTTTCAACACTTAAAGGGCACGGCACCAGAATCTGGGGTTAGTTTTCTTTCCTCTTTTGCGATTATTGCTCAAAAAGTAGGACAGTTGAGTGACTATCCCCTGGACTGTCACTTCAGACGTCGAACTCGTAACTAATCGTTTTGCAGCTGACTGCATTGCATATTAATCACGACTTTATTTGGTGCGAACCTGAGAGCCATTTCGATTGTTTCACCCAAATCAACAGATCCGCAAAAAATTTCGTTCGACATCCCCATTTAGCCACGCCCAGTACATCGAAAAAAAGGTCGATATCTGCCCATCGCAATCTTCATTAGACGAACATCGATGAAGGTTAATCGCCGTTTCGTTTCGAATTGGCCCTTATTTTATGTTCCGGCGCACTTTTCTCTCGAACGGAAAGAGGGACGTTTAATGCGCGATAAAATTGAATTTCAACTGTTGAATAAAAATAATTAACAGCGTAAAAGCCAATGGGCCGCGTTCGCCTCGTAATGCGATTCGAAAATGAAATTTCTGTACGCCGCCGGTGCGTAATAAATAAAAAAATAAAATCGCCTCGGGGCGAGCTCGCTGTATATTAAATAAAATCAAACGTCTTTTTTTCTACTTCTCGAGAAAGAAAGTATAGAAAACATCTGAGCTTTAGAGATTTGAGATGATGATCGTAATAAAAGAGAAAACTTTGTTTCTGTTAGGCGGCGCTCGCGGTAGACGGCGTAATCGCGAACCTCTGGGGAACGGGGACGGTTTTAGAAAATCTCGGCGAGGACGAGTTTTTCAGGGGGAAAAAATTACTCCACTTGATTACGTATTTATATTAAATCCGCGCACGGAGGACCGCTAAGGGAAAGTTTGCCTCGACTGCTTCGGAGCGATTTATGTGCGCGCTTTTGTTTGAAGACGCATCGAGAAGTTCGCATTCATAACGTGCAGCAAGGCGTGTATTTTGTGTGTTATTTAGAGGGGGATGCATAATAATAATCCCCCGCGGATCGAGACAAAGCAGCTTGGCGTTTCTCGATTATATGACAACTTAGAACAGTTAAATTACGCTTCGCCTTCCTTTGTGTTGGTTACGTTTGTGCCTTTTGAGCCAATCGCTGAATGCGAGAGAGGTTAGAGAAAGAATCTCACCTCCGCCGCCGCGATTATTGTGACGTCAGCGGAGAGCAACAGCAAACGCGAGAAACCGCACGTGTAAAAAAGGTGACAGCTTTGGCACATTTTTATACCCCGAGTTTAAATCGTTGGGAAGGTGGAAGTTCACCGCACTATACCCACTTCAAGCGCTAAAAGCTCTCGAGTACTTTAAGTGCTTGTTAATAAATGATGAAACGTTGTGCCTGCGAGATGCATTCTCGTACACGATTTCCACTTGCCATAAAACTACCTTCGCTCGCGTGTACGTTTTATTTACCTTACATTTTTTATCCGCTCCGAAACATAACCTTCCATTCGACTGTTTCCAAAGTTACACCTTTAATGCGCACCACCTCAAAACACACCAGTGATGTGATCATGATCTCGCACCCTCCGAGCGATCGGTTTGATCGAGACAAACACTTCAAAAATGACAAATCGAGTTACAGATATTAAATAACGGAAGCGAGATTAAGTGGTAGAGCAAATTTCTATAACAGTGATACGTTGTCAATTTGCAGCCGGTAAACATCAGGAACTGTCACACAATTTGTCGCTCGATTGACGTAAACTAACGGCATAATCGAGGGAGTTTTATTGCCTCTCGCCGAGAGGGTAACATGACACGGATCCGCGAAGCGCCAAGTAAACAATTATACGTGAGAGGGTCGAGATTTAAACTTTTCCAATTTTATACGTACGCCGCCGCCCCTGTTTGAAATTCAATCGCTCGCGCCGTAAGGTGCGCGACGTATCCGGCGTGGAGCAAAAAAAAAACTATTTAGAAAAGAAACGCGAACCCCTAACCGCGAACGAAGGCGGCGACGAGAGAAAACAACTACGAAAACTACTACCTTTTAGGTTCTTGTTACGGCAAAAAAAAGTATATCGCAAAATTCCTTTGCATGAAAATGCTCAAAGCAAGGATATTGCTTTTCCAGTACACGGGAGCGCTTACACAGATTTCCTTTCAAAACTTGGTGCTAGTGACGTCACAGGGTACTTCAACTTGAAACGAAATGTATTGAATTTCTCGAGCAACGAGAGGTTTATAATTATGTTTCGGGAGTAACTTAAAAGGTCTTCGACAATAAGGAAATTTTATGTATTCCCTTACAACGTAATGAGCGCAAATAAAGTGCTCGTCTGAGATTATTAATCGTTTCTTGTTGCCCTCAAAGCAAGATGGCATTCACTTCTAATTTTATTCAGGGCAAGTTTAATTAACGCGACGCGCGTTTCTTTTATGTTATGTTTTCTCACTATCAGCGCGCCTCGAAAAGCACAAAGTGCGACAAATGGTATCGCAGCTACTTCTCGAAGAAAATGACGACAGAAGTAAGGTCGGACAAATTAAACTTTGATTGCGCTTTTATTTATCTCTTGAAGTAGTTTACCAACCTAAAGATTCGTCTGGTTTTTTTCGAGATGTAACTAGATGGGGACAAGTGACAAACACGTGAGCGAGTGAGATGGAGATCTGCGGCGGCTAAAACTACCATGGGAGATTGAAAGCTGAATGTCTTGAGAGAGAACGCTGCACCTGGGGGGCCTGGAACACCTCCCCCCCCCTCCTCCGTTCTATACCCACCAGTTAAACGAAGATTCAACTTTCCTTTTGTTACAACTATTGTAAGATGTTCGGCTGGAGGGGGAGAGAGGGCGCTCCCCAGTTCTACATTCTCACCCAACATATTTACCGATTTTGGCACTTAGAACGGGATCATCCAAATGAAAATTGGATGGTCCTCGATGAAACAGTATCATGGGAGCCTTAAGGCTGAACGTCTGGAGGGAGAACGCTGCACCGGGGGGTCTGGGGGGTATGGAATACCCCCCAGTCACACATACCATCTCATATGGAATACCCTCGGGAATACCCCCCAGTCAAACAAAGATTCAACTTCCTTTTGTTACTACTATTGCAAGATTTTCGTGTAGTGAGGGCGTATGTGTGGCTGGGGGGTATTCCATACCCCCCAGACCCCCCGGTTCAACATTCTCTCCCAAAATATTTTGCGTTTATGGCACATAGAAGGGGAGCGTCCAAATGAAAATGGGATGGTCCTCAATGAAAAGTATCATGGGAACCTTAAGGCTGAACGGCTTGAGGGAGAACACTGCACCGGGAGGTCTGGGGGGTATGGAATACCCCCCAGCCACACATACCACCTCATATGGAATACTCCTCAGTCACACAAAGATTCAACTTTCCTTTTGTTACAAGTATTGCAAGATTTTCGTGTAGTGAGGACGTATGTGTGGCTGGGGGGTATTCGAAAATCGACTGCTCCAAAATTTCTCGGAAAAACACTTTTTCGTACTAATTTTGGTGCGTAGAATCCAAAATTAATAGTACTTTTTCGATCAGACCTCTCAATCAAAAGTTATGGACCAAATACAAATTTCGAGAAAAAATTCAAAGGGCTGTAACTTTTGATCCAGTGGTCCAATCTTGGAACTGTTTGAAATTATGGATTCTACGGGCCAAACTCTATAAGAAAATGTCTTTTCCCCGTCGATCCCAGACAATTTTTTTCTACGGCCTCAAAAAAAGGCAGTGTGTAACCTTCCTTTTTTTCCAAAAATCGACTGCTTCAAAATTTCTCGGAAAAACACTTTTTCTCATTAATTTTGGTGGGTAGAATCCAAAACGAATCGTACTTTTTCGATCAGACCTCTCAATCAAAAGTTGTGGACCAAATACAAATTACCCCCCAGGCCCCCCTGTTCAACATTCTCCCCCAAAATATTTAGCGTTTTTTGGCACATAGAACGGAATCATCCACATGAAATTGGATGGTCCTCGATGAAAAAGTATCATGTGAGCCGTAAGGCTGAACGTCTTGAGGGAGAACGCTGCATCGGGGGGTCTGAAGGGTATGGAACCCCCCCCCCCCTCAAACAAAAATTAAACTTTCCTTTTTTAGCGCATGTTTAAGAATTTTAAAAAATGTGCTATTGTTTGCGTTTTATCCGTCCGTTCGGACCCACTTCTGCCGTTTCGAACTACTTCTAGGGGAATGGTCCTAGAGTTCTGAAATTTATTCCAATACGTAGCGTATACCTTGAAGGGGTGCCAGGCGGCCATCAAATTTCGTTGTCTGAAAGGGAGGCCCCCCCACGAATTATTTCCTGAGATGCTGTTTTTGAAAGTAAAACGTGCATAACTTTTACCTACGACAATTGATCTCATTTAGCATACGCATGCCTTTAGTGGTGCCAAGTTAAACTTTAGAAAATGAGAGGGGGGGGGGGAGTAAACACATGTTCTACCCTTCATGGTATTCTAATGAAAGGTCTCATCGAAATAAATAGGTGTGTACAAACTATAACTTTCCCGTGCGACTCTTTTTCGAGATAAGTGAGTGATGGGATCTGAGGGGGGAGGGGGTTAAAAATTAATTATATCTCTCATTGTATTTTAATTAAAGGTCTCAACGAAAGGAACCGTTTTCTACCAACTACTGCGCTTCTTTCTGTCCTCTTATCAAAGTACGAGGTGGAGGGGGGGGGGGGAACTAGTTTTATCCTTCATGGTACTCTAATGAAAGGTCTCAACGAAAGGAATTAATTTCTACCCACAATAGCCCTCCTCGACCGCTTATCGTGATCGGGTATATTCCCTTATACCTCAAGAACGAATTGTCGGAAGAGGGTACTCGCAAAGGGCGATTGGGACGTCTGCAAGAAATACATCCATTGGTGATGTCAAAACAAAAGCTATTTCGGTTTTAAAAAATGGCCGGTTCCCGCGAGAACATGATGGACGAGAGGTCTTGATTTTCGGTATAATCAGCGAAAGAGACAATAGAGATTTTCCCGTAGAAAGCACAGACGTAATTAAAATGTCAAAGGGTCAATAAAAATAATGAAGACGACGTTAATGAAAATCCCTTTTAAATTGCGACAACCTTTGCGTCCTAATTGGTTTCGCGACCCTACATCTAGAAAAATTATTATTATTATTGCTATCATCATCAACGCCACTATACCTTATACGCCCGAACGCCTCCCATTTAAAAGGCAAATCCAATTTCGGGCGTGTATAAATTTTTTAAGATTGCCCTTCGAAAGCCGAAATCGATTCCCTTTTCGGCTTGTCTCCGGAAACACGCGCGTCTATGTATGAAGAAATGAAATTTTATGCACACACGGCGGCGGTTACGAGCGTAAAAAGGGCGGCTTATTATATTGTATTCCTTAGACCTCTTTATACGTTTTGAATAAAGCGGTATCGGCTTACTTTATTTGCCCGGAATTCGCTTGTAAATGGCACCACGGTTTGTGGCCCCCCTTTTTTTCGCCATCGACTCTCGTCGTTCGCTTAAGCCGACGTAATTGCCGTGGCAAGATAACAAGTCAGTTCCGACGGTGGAGCACGAACACCGTGGTGGAAGTTGGGGATTTCGAAAACGAATTTAATTCGAATAAAAATAGGCCGTTACATTTCAGCGGGTTGTAGGTAGTCGAAAAATTTGAATGGCAAAGTAGGCCTTAAAGGAGCCCGGCGTTGAAATAATAAAATAAATTGTGGAAAAGTTTAGGGGAGGTTTCCTTTTTTCCTGTCGACTTTTTTTCTTAAAGGACACCCCAAACTGCAATAACTTGATTTGAGAAACCCGACGCCATGATGTTATATTATTCCTCCGGTCTTGTTATATTAACGCGGGATTTGAATAATGAGAGAGTCGGTGTGTGATTTATTAATGGAATCTAAAGGGAGGTGCTGGCGTTACAATAATCGATCGACAACTTATGGTCAGCATGATTTATATCAAATTTCTGCGACAGATTCGAGCGCCGGCGTTAACAGCGGATCCGGGAGGCGGAAAAGAATCGCAAATGAATTTTAAATTACCTCCCGACACGATCCACTTTTTATTAAATGCAAATTAGGCGAGAGACACTTTATTTTCGCCGGGCAGCTGCCGGCCGGATATGTATACTAATTTTCCGTACACGGTGGCAAATACGTCAATTACTAAAACAAACTTCGATAAGAAACTTAACTTGTACCGTCTCGTCCGTAACTTTTATTTTAATTAAAGACTTCGCGAAGCTTCATTAGAATATTACACCAGCCCCACGTTCGGGCGCCAGGTCTTTGCCGCTCGTTTTTCTGTTTCGCGCTCTTTACATTCCGCCGAACTTGTTGGAATTCATTGCGACCACAAATTTTGTTTGCTCCATTTTAAACGACGCCCTCGGGCATAACAAACAACCATAATCGATCTTAAAACTGTCGACGTCGAAAGATGTGCCCGAAACAGAAATTGTAATGAGCTAATTTCCAAAGTTAAATAGCGTTTCGCGCGATTACGATACTCGCCCAGCCAAGAGAAGATCCCGGGCTTTAGATACGGCTTAACGTGCAGAAATCCTTCGCGTAACTCCCGACGTAAGAGCTTCGAAATCTGTTAATCGGGACCACTTTCGTACGCGCCAATTAGCGGAACCGGAACCAAAATGGCGGCTGGAACCAAGATGGCCGACTCAGTCCAAAACAGACCGCGAAAAAATATCCGGACGAGCGGAATCCGAAAAATCGGGGCTTAATTTTTCCACGTACTCAGCGCGATATCGCCGAGGAGCAAGAGAGAGCATCTTAACGATTCGGCCATTTTTTGATTTATATCGCAAACTTTCCCGAAATTCAATTTATCGACTTGTTTGCTACGGTGTTTACCGCGAAATTCACGAGAACGGATTGACGTATCGCCCCGTCGTTGGCCCTAAAGGTATTTACCTTTTTGAAGCCCCCCCCCCCCCTCCTGATTTATACGCGACCCTACCCGGGACTTTATCTAAAGCGAAATCTCCCGGAAGACGATCAAATAATTATAAATAATGCAAGAAACGGCGGTTCCGTTACTTTATCGCGCTCGGGATATATGAAACAACAGAAGATAGCCGCCCCCTTCGATTTTACGTAAACCGAATGGAAGATATTGATATTCGCCGGCTGCTTTTCGAGTATATTTTTATTTATGTTATAGACCTGGCGTAAAATGCGTGCCGTGTTTACCCAAAAAAAAAAGATCCGCCCTCTCTTTTCGACGGCTCTCTTTAATCTTTATTTTTCCTCGCGTTGTTATTTTTGAATTGATTTTTATTTGCACGACGCGATGGGGGAGGACGAGAGGGGAGCGACTCGTGTTAGAAGGATATTGTTAATCTTTCTAATACTCGTGACAAGGGTTTAGTTTCAAAGCTCGGAATCCTAAACCCTTAATACACACGGCTGAAATTTTATATTGCGTGTGCTTTATGGCTTACATGAGCTAATTAATCGTGATTGCGTATTAATTCCTTTTCATACATGCTCCCTAAGACTTACTTACCTTTTGGTTTCGTTAAACTCCATCGTTTCATTACGGTTAGATGAAAGTTTTAATGTGCTGTTCCACGATATACCGCGAATAACGATCATGGTCCTTAGGGGTGAACGTACACGATAATTTTGATAGTAACAAAAGGAATGTTGAATCTTTGTTCCCTGGGAGGTATGGCCCACATCCCTCGGTTCATCATTCACCCCCAAAATATTTAGTGCTTTTTAACAAGTACAGCATAATTTTAGAGACCATCGAATTGAGTCCTTAGAAGAAAATGTTTTGTGGGAAAACGTAATAGCGGAGGGATCTGAAATACCCCCCCTCCCCCAAGTTCAAGAAAATCTTGATAGTAACAGCAGCAATGTTGAATCTTTATATCCTGAAGGATATTGTACTGGGAGGTATTCCATACATGGTATGGTATGGAATACCCCTCAAACCCCCCCCCCCCCCAGTTCTACATTCATCACCCAAAATATGTAGTGCATTTAACACGAACAGCATAATTTTCAGAGACCATCAAATGTAAGTCCTTAGGAGTGAACGTTATGTGGGAGAACGTACCTCTGGGGGGTATGGAATACCCCTCAGGGCAATACTTTTCCGGAAATACAGTACACGAAAATCTTGATATTAACAAAAGGAATGTTGAATCTTTATTTTCTGAATGGTATTGTTCTGGGGGGTATTCCATACCCCCCAGACCCCCCGGTTCTACACTCTCACCCAGAAGATATAGTGCTTTTAACACGAACAGCATAATTTTCAGAGACCATCGAAGGTAAGTCCTTAGGAGTGAACGTTATGTGGCAGAACGTACCACCGGGGGGTCTGGGGGGTATGGAATACCCCCCAGGGCAATACCTTTCCGAAAATACACTACACGAAAATCTTGATATTAACAAAAGGAATGTTGAATCTTTATTTTCTGAATGGTATTGTTCTGGGGGGTATTCCATACCCCCCAGACCCCCCGGTTCTACACTCTCACCCAGAAGATATAGTGCTTTTAACACGAACAGCATAATTTTCAGAGACCATCGAAGGTAAGTCCTTAGGAGTGAACGTTATGTGGCAGAACGTACCACCGGGGGGTCTGGGGGGTATGGAATACCCCCCAGGGCAATACCTTTCCGGGAATACAGTACACGAAAATCTTGATATTAACAAAAGGAATGTTGAATCTTTATTTTCTGAATGGTATTGTTCTGGGGGGTATTCCATACCCCCCAGACCCCCCCGTTCTACACTCCTCCACCCAGAAGATATCAGTGCTTTTACGACGAACAGCATAAAAATTTTCAGCGACCATCGAGGTAAGTTCCTTAAGGAGTGAACGTTATGTGGCAGAACGGTACCACCGGGGGGTCTGGGGGGTATGGAATACCCCCCAGGGCAGTACCTTTCCGGAAATACAGTACACGAAAATCTTGATATTAACAAAAGGAATGTTGAATCTTTATTTTCAGAATGGTATTGTTCTGGGGGGCATTCCATACCCCCCCCCAGACCCCCCCGGTTCTACATTCTCACCCACAATATACAGTGCTTTTAGCACGAACAGCATAGTTTTCAGAGACCATCGAATGTAAGTCCTTAGGAGTGAACGTTATTTGGGAGAACATACCACCGGGGGGTCTGGGGGGTATGGAATACCCCCCAGGGCANAAAGGTATTTCCCTTTTTGAACCCCCCCCCCCCCCTCCTGATTTATACGCGACCCTACCCGGGACTTTATCTAAAGCGAAATCTCCCGGAAGACGATCAAATAATTATAAATAATGCAAGAAACGGCGGTTCCGTTACTTTATCGCGCTCGGGATATATGAAACAACAGAAGATAGCCGCCCCCTTCGATTTTACGTAAACCGAATGGAAGATATTGATATTCGCCGGCTGCTTTTCGAGTATATTTTTATTTATGTTATAGACCTGGCGTAAAATGCGTGCCGTGTTTACCCAAAAAAAAAAGATCCGCCCTCTCTTTTCGACGGCTCTCTTTAATCTTTATTTTTCCTCGCGTTGTTATTTTTGAATTGATTTTTATTTGCACGACGCGATGGGGGAGGACGAGAGGGGAGCGACTCGTGTTAGAAGGATATTGTTAATCTTTCTAATACTCGTGACAAGGGTTTAGTTTCAAAGCTCCGAATCCTAAACCCTTAATACACACGGCTGAAATTTTATATTGCGTGTGCTTTATGGCTTACATGAGCTAATTAATCGTGATTGCGTATTAATTCCTTTTCATACATGCTCCCTAAGACTTACTTACCTTTTGGTTTCGTTAAACTCCATCGTTTCATTACGGTTAGATGAAAGTTTTAATGTGCTGTTCCACGATATACCGCGAATAACGATCATGGTCCTTAGGGGTGAACGTACACGATAATTTTGATAGTAACAAAAGGAATGTTGAATCTTTGTTCCCTGGGAGGTATGGCCCACATCCCTCGGTTCATCATTCACCCCCAAAATATTTAGTGCTTTTTAACAAGTACAGCATAATTTTAGAGACCATCGAATTGAGTCCTTAGAAGAAAATGTTTTGTGGGAAAACGTAATACCGGAGGGATCTGAAATACCCCCCCTCCCCCCAAGTTCAAGAAAAGCTTGATAGTAACAGCAGCAATGTTGAATCTTTATATCCTGAAGGATATTGTACTGGGAGGTATTCCATACATGGTATGGTACGGAATACCCCTCAACCCCCCCCCCCCCCAGTTCTACATTCATCACCCAAAATATGTAGTGCATTTAACACGAACAGCATAATTTTCAGAGACCATCGAATGTTAAGTCCTTAGGAGTGAACGTTATGTGGGAGAACGTACAACCGGGGGGTCTGGGGGAATACCCCCCAGGGTAATACCTTTCCGGAAATACAGTACACGAAAATCTTGATATTAACAAAAGGAATGTTGAATCTTTATTTTCTGAATGGTATTGTTCTGGGAGGTTTTCCATACCCCCAGTTCTACATTCTCACCCCCAATACATAGTGCTTTTAGCACGAACAGCATAATAATTTCACGAAACCATCGAATCTAAGTCCTTAGGAGTGAACGTTATTTGGGAGAACGTACCACCGGGGGGTCTGGGGGTATGGAATACCCCCCAGGGCAATACCTTTCCGAAAATACACTACACGAAAATCTTGATATTAACAAAAGGAATGTTGAATCTTTATTTCCTGAATGGTATTGTTCTGGGAGGTATTCCATAGCCCCCAGACCCCCCGGTTCTACATTCTCACCCACAATATATAATACTTTTAGCACGAACAGCATAATTTTCAGAGACCATCGATTCGTCCTCACGTCCTTAGCGGTGGACGTTGTCTAACTAGGAAAACGAAGCCCCGGGAGGTCTGGGGAGTATGGATTTGAGAAATATCTCTTCGATTATTATACGCTCCTGATACAAAAGAAGACTACAGAAATTTAGAATGATATAAAGAAGACCTCTTAGCTTCTCCATTTCTTCTGTTGGTAATTTCTTTAATTAGAAACAGAAGCAGACTTTTGGACTATTTCATCTGTACCTACTCTCCTAATACACTACTTTGACCGATTTTAGGCGAAATTCGTTTCTGAAAGACATACGCTTAGCACCTTCCTTAGTGTAATGTACTTGAGAGTGGTAACCTTCGCCAAAAACACTAAAAGGACAAATAAAGTCTTAAATAACTTCCCCATTGTGCGGCGACGGTTAAATGAAGTCGCATTTCGGCGTATAAAGTGGTGCGTGCGTGTAGAGATAATGGAAGGGAGTTAAGTTGTACAGTAAACAAAGATAAAATATTAAATCACGGACTTAAAAGGAGCAGGTGAACGGAATTAAGGCCCCAGATAATTTAGTTCTAATATACGCGAGAAGCCATAATTTTAATATGGGAGATAATATATTATTAAAGTTCGTAGTAACTCGACGCTAAAATTGATGTCACATTCAGGTGAAATATGAGCAGAAGCGTCGCCTTTACGGCGCGTCTTATTTTTTGTCTCTACCGCAGGGCAAACAAAAGCCTGTCAATCTTAGGCGTTGGGTCAGTAAACACAATTTAAAAGGTGGCTACCATACGGTACGAGTGATTTTTAGCGCGTTAGCCTTTTTTTCGCGAACGAGCTCGTATATCACAAACTTTCCGGCATAAATTTAAATTTTCGCCCCGCTTTAACGTATTAATAATAAGGGGGCGGTTTTTCTTGCAATCTGTAAATTGAAACTGGAGATTTATTGTTATTTAAAAAAAATACGCGCCGAGCGAAAAAATGCGAAACAGAAAATCCGCTCGTTTTAAATAATGAGTATGAGATCGGGAATATCTGAGGGAAAAGCTTCCAGTTCGTTAAAACGGCAGCTATTGTAGTGTAAAAGCTCGAGCCGAGCTTAAAGCTCTGTAAACCGAGAACGTGAAAGCTTTCACTGGTACATTCGCGCTGATAAAATCTTGACTTAAAACGTGTAAAGGCGGGTTTCGCTTACCGAGGGGTTGAAATATAAACAAATGGAAGGTAAAAAAACGCAACAAGTGGATTATAAAATTTATGATGGCGGCGCTAATCGCATCGTGACAATTAGAAGTCTCACCTACACCAACTGGTGGTTCTCATACGCGAATCCAGGGCAAACGAAAAATAATTATCCCCGCACCGAACGATTTTAATCAAATATTTGCGTGAACGCGGGGAGTTACATTTGACACGTTATGGAGAGGTCTCAAAGTTTTAATTGATTCTCCCTCGCGAAATGAAATTTTTAAAAAGTTACCAACTTGCGCGTTTTTGATGTAAAAGAAAAGGCCCTGTCAAGTGCACGTTCGATGTTTTAAAACGCTTCCATCCTAATTAACTCGCCTGCAAATTAACAGAAAAATTCGCGAATGATAAATAATTTTTAATTAATTAAGAACGGGGCGAAATTCGTTTCTCGACGTTTATTAAATTCTTCCGACAATTTAATATCAAAAAGAATTCTTACCAACAACAAAGCGGGACGCGCGGAGGGGTAGAGCTCACCTTAAAACAGATAAAAAAAAGCGGCGTTAAAATCTCGGATGGGATTAGATCATCGAGCATACATTTCAATTTCATTCCGCGCTCGTTCATTTCGTATTCGCGAGGCGTGAAAGTCGAAAGCACTGCTAATTGGTTCAATTATAATTAAAGGATCTCGTTATTATTAGCCGTCATCTTTCGCGCGAATCTCAAATTGGTGTATCGCCAAAACGACCGCGGCTGCCGCCCCTTTGGGAGAATATTGCGCGGTAGATTATTAAGAAACAGTTGGGATTTAATTAATTACTGGGTACTGCCGAAGTGACCCCAATACTACTATTAGTAGTAGTGGGAACACTTCGGTCAACAACACAGCTTCGAGAAGTAATCACAAATAAGACAGCGCAACGATCGAAACAGAAGCTGTCCCCTACAGTGGGGTACATAACTTCGCCCATCTCACCTCGCTCGTTCTTACCAAAGGGGGCTGCGTCGGTTCACCTCGCCATCGTACTATAGCAAAATTGTTAAAAACTAATTCATTTCCGATGGGGCGAACCGCAATGCAATAGCGGATATAATTTCGGCTTGGTCGACTAAAACCTCACTTCCGAAGAGAATCAACAGGGCGAGGTGAGGCCGCGCAGCAGCAGAAGCCGATGCTATGTCCTTTATGGTATTCCTTTAAATGCCTCCCCCTGGTGCTACAGAGCGAATCTCCGACCCTTAGTCTATGTTTCTTAACATTCCGTTAATGCAATAGGGGACATAATTTCGGCTTTAAAAACGTCACTGATGCAGGGAATTCAAAGGGCGAGGCGAGGCGGCGCAGCCGCCGAAGCCGAAGCTATGCCCCATATTGTATTTCTTTTATTACAATAAGGTACATAGCTTCGGTTTCGGCGGATGTGCCGCCTCGCCTCACCCTGGTGATGCGGCTAATTTTTCGAATCTAAAACGTCATTTTCTAAGGGTATATACAGGGTGGACCGTCGACTCTAAGTCCATGTCTCTTATTTTAATCCTTCTAATGCAACATAGGGAACATAATTTCGGTTTCGTCCTCTTACTATGGTAAAGTTGTTAAAAACGTACTGATGCAGGGAATTTACAGGGCGAGGCGAGGCGGCGCAGCCGCCGAAGCCGAAGCTATATCCCATATTGTATTTCTTTTATTACAATAAGGTACATAGCTTCGGCTTCGGCGGCTGTGCCGCCTCGCCTCGCCCTGGTGCTGCGGCAAATTTTTCGAATCTGAAACGTCATTTTCTCTCATACAGGGTGGACCGTCGATTCTAAGTCCATGTCTCTTATTTTCATCCTTCTAATGCAACATAGGGGACATAATTTCGGCTTCGTCCTCTTACTGTGGTAAAGTTTTCAAAAACGTCACTGATGCAGGAAATTTACAGGGCGACGTGAGGCGGCACAGCCGCCGAAGCCGAAGCTATATCCCATATTGTATTTCTTTTATTACAATAAGGTACATAGCTTCGGCTTCGGCGGCTGTGCCGCCTCGCCTCGCCCTGGTGCTGCGGCAAATTTTTCGAATCTGAAACGTCATTTTCTCTCATACAGGGTGGACCGTCGATTCTAAGTCCATGTCTCTTATTTTCATCCTTCTAATGCAACATAGGGGACATAATTTCGGCTTCGTCCTCTTACTGTGGTAAAGTTTTCAAAAACGTCACTGATGCAGGAAATTTACAGGGCGACGTGAGGCGGCACAGCCGCCGAAGCCGAAGCTATATCCCATATTGTATTTCTTTTATTACAATAAGGTACATAGCTTCGGCTTCGGCGGCTGTGCCGCCTCGCCCTGGTGCTGCGGCAAATTTTTCGAATCTGAAACGTCATTTTCTAAGAGTATATACAGGGTGGACCGTCGACTCTAAGTCCATGTCTCTTATTTTAATCCTTCTAATGCAACATAGGGAACATAATTTCGGTTTCGTCCTCTTACTATGGTAAAGTTGTTAAAAACGTACTGATGCAGGGAATTTACAGGGCGAGGTGAGGCGTACAGCCGCCGAAGCCGAAGCTATATCCCATATTGTATTTCTTTTATTACAATAAGGTACATAGCTATTGCAATGTAGGGCACATAATTTCCGCTTCGTCCTCTTACTAGGGTAAAGTTGTCGAAACCGTGACTTACTAAGGGAATTTACAGGGCAAACTATTAAGCGACTATTGGGGGACTACTGAACACGAACTTAGAAATTAAGATGGACTGCTAATGCTGAATTAACAAATGACACCTACATGGGGGCCGCCATGATGTGCACTCACTTGGCGCGAAATTCAAATCAACTAATAAACAAGCATTAACCTCACGTTTTCTAAATAAATTACTGTGACACATGTCATTTTCCAAGGCTGCAATAGTCTCAAAACGTGAGCACTAGGAAAATTCCCCTAGAAAATAACTAAAATGTGCACATCATGGCGGCGCCATTTCTACCTCTATGCAACTGTTTGATCAGCAGTCCATCTTAATTTATAAGTTCGTGCTGCTGAACCACAGCACTGAGGGTTCCTGGTTCGAATCCCAGCACCAGTTCGAATTTTTGTATGTACCGTAAAGATTAATGAAAGGAAGTGATTTAATTCGAAGTGCCCCCAATATTGCTACTAGTAGTAGTGAGAACACTTTAGTCTGGTTTGCCCTGGAAATAATAAAGTGGCCTATGAAGGTGACCGTCAAAGATAAAAGAATTACGCGCAATAAAGCTTAAAAGTCCGCGATATAGTAGGAAGGAGAAGCAATTTATTGTCCGGGACTTGAAGTAACAAAGCTTTTAGATACACTAAAGCCTCTTATAGGAGTTTTCCTTATGACCTATTTGTTTGTATCACAAGCATAAAAGCAGACAAATGACGGTGCACTTAAACTTCTCCTGCCTTCATAAGTAGATTTGGATTCGTCGTATTTTTTTTTCCTCGTTTTACTTCCCCACGTTCGCCGGCAAATTACGAGACATCGCCGTACGAACGGATAAAAAAACAAATTCGAGGCGATGTCAATCTGCGAGCTTAAAGTCGACTCAGAAGACTAATCAAGGAATTATCGCAACAACCGACGGCGCGCGAGAAAGGAAGGAAATGAATCCCGCGTTCGTTTTCGACCGACTTGTGTATAAAAGAGAGAAGTCTTTTAATTTGTAGAAAATCGATGGAGTATTTACAAGCAAAAGAATGGAGTGATCCGAGCTGAGTGGTCTGCTGATGACTGGAACAAGATTAATTATCTGTTAAGAGGCGAGTGCGGTGGCGGGGGCCGGGGGGTTAAGTTTGAAAGTTGGAAAATTGTATTCGGGCCAAATTTTTATGATCGTGCCCGGGCGCATCTGTGTCGGACGACAAAAAAGGGCGGTCCTCGCGACATTAGCATCTAACAAATCGCACAACAGGTTAGCTTGCAAAACACTGGCGCGATTTGCATAAAACAACGAAATCGCGTAACGTCGACGAAAAACCAACACCAAACTTGATGGAAGCTTATGTAAACAAGTTCAAGGCGCATTTACAGTTTCGAGTTACTAACGATATCAGCCTCGAGGCAACGCTTATTAATCGGATATCACAACGCGATCAACCCATACGGTTCGGCGATGCCGTACATAAAAACTGGGAAATGAGGTAGTTGCTCGCCGTATTGTGAACCCTGACAGCGGCGGCGACGTGACAAATGAACGTGCCCTCGTTTACCGTCATTAAATACAAGTCATTAACAAGAAATGTTAAGTTCACTTCGAGTCGCGGCCGCAGCAGAAACAACGAGCATTCATAAAACAATCGATACGACAAGAGAACGCGCCAGTAAAATGGGAAAAAGCGGGGCAACAGCTTGTCGACTGTCGCAGATAAAATTAATAACTTCAATAACTTCCAGTTGACGGAGGAATGATTAACTGCGAAATTCCCCGTGATTAGTAGTGGAAGTTTATTATCGCAGTGCAATTTTAAGTAAAATTAATGTACGTGTCTGTCTCACTTCGCACGGAAAGTAAACATGCTGGTAGCAGTTCCGGTCAGAAAGACGACGATATAACAAATGGCCCATCACACTGGCAACCGTGGCCGAAATGGCGTCCATTTATTCAATTTTCTTCAAAAACACACCACGAACTAGCTCACCGAAATTAAAATCGGCGCATCGGACTTTTTGGCTATGAATGCGTGAATGTTGTGATTTCATTAACCGAAATCACGTTTCGTTAATTAAAGTTAAACATGCAACGGCTTTGCGTTCAAATCTAAAATTTAATGAAAACAAGAGGGGGGACGCGAGAAATGTAACGGTTCAATGGGCCATGTATGTCATACGTATTCCCTTCGAAAATTTGAGTTCGACTCCGGAAGTCGCGAGTTAATTTTCAATCTTAGCGTTTACACTGCGGGATTGCTAATTAAAACTACGAACAAACCTGAGTGCAAAAACGCTCGGATACCGCTACAATTCCAATATTGCAATATTTAAGCTTAGCGTTCCGAATTTCACGGTGTAGGTTACAAATTGCAACTTTACGAATAACTTTCGCAAACAAAACGGGGAAAACTTCGACCTGGTGGTTCAAACTTAGACGTGGATGGCATAGTGGTCCAAGTCTCTCAAGATTTGAGGCTATTGTCTGTCAATTTAATAATGCACCTTCCTCTAATGTTGTCTTTTTGGAAATCGCGTTTCTATAAGTATCAGGGCCGGGCCGTATAATATATCAGTCATTATCTGTCGATAACGTGAACCTGATACTACAATTTTGGCATCAGGAAAACATAATTTTCGACGCCGAAGCAATGTCCGTTATTGTATTAGAAGAAATATAGTAAGGGGCATAGCTTCGGCTTCGTCGGCTGCGCCGCCTCGCCTCGCTCTATTAATTCCCTTCGGAATTTACGTTTTTTAATCGTAACCACTTTCCCATAGTAAGAGAACGAGGGGAGGTGGCCTAACCTCCGAAGCCGAAGCTATATCTCCTATTGTATTAAAAAGAATACAATATGGACATAGCTTCGACTTCGGCGGCTGAGCCGCCTCGCCTCGTCCTGTTAATGTCCGTACTCTTCGCGCTTTTTTCAGTATCAGGAGCATATAATATTTCAGTGTTAATAGCTTTTTGCGTTTCTGTGTACCGGACACTACAACTTCGGAAAAAGAAATTTGCATCAGGAGAAAACATATTTCTGTAATCCTGATATACTCAGGATATAATCAGGAGGATATCACATGTCAGATGTTTATACTTATGTGCCTAATGTATCTGTAATAATATCAGGAACATATGACATTTCAGCGATTATTTTTCAATAAATCGCAGTTTTTTGCGCTTCTGTGAACCTGATACACGATTTTGAAACATACGAATTTTTGATCAGGAGTGCATACCTTTCACACATTTCTATAACCTTGATATATCAGTCTTGTCAATTAATTTTACACTTTCTTGTACTTTTTACGCCTCTAAGAAAACCATTTTTAAAAGTATCAGGAGCGTATAATATTTGAGCGGTTATGTCAAAACATTTTACAATTTTCTGTGTGCCTGTGAATCTTGAGACCTGGAGCGTATGATGTGAGAAACCCATTGTTCATTGAAAAATTGTATCAGGCGCCCATAATTAATAATATTTTTTGCTTATATTATTGCATTATGAAAAGTATCAGGAGCATATGACACGACATGGCACTTTGAGAAAAAGAGGTGAACGTAATGAATATCTCGAGGAATATCTCTTTGTACATTTCTGTAAAATGTATTAAAATTAATACAATAAGGGACATAGCTTCGGCTTCGTCGGCTCCGCCGCCTCGCCTCGCTCTATTAATTTCCTTTGGAATTGACGTTTTTTATTGTAACCACTTTCCCGTAGTAAGAAGGCGAGGCGAAGCGGCTTGGCCTCCGAAGCCGAAGCTATATCCCTTATTGTATTGAAAAGAATACAATAAGGACATAGCTCCGGCTTAGGCGGCTGTGTCGCCTCGCCTCGTCCTGTTAATTTCTGTACTCTTCGCGCTTTTTTAAGTATCAGGAGCATATCATATTTCTGTGTTAATAGCTTTTTACGTTTCTGTGTACCTGATACTACAACTTCGGAAAATCAAATTTGCATCAGGAAAAAATATATGCTCCTGATACTTTAAAAAAAATGTATTGCCCAAAAACGCAAATGGCACATTATCTCAGGTATGCGCTCCTGATACCTGATAAAAATTACTGCATCTGGACAACAGAAGTGTGCGAAAAGTACAAAAAAATTAATTGTGAGCACCTGATATTAACTTCATTCTCAAATATTGTAGTATCGGGTTCACAGAAAAAATATATTTCTGTAATTCTGATATACCAATTTTGAAAACTATCAGGAGGACACCACATGTCAGATGTTTATACTCTGTGCGTAATGTATCTGTAATAATATCAGGAAAACATGACATTTCAGCGATTATATCTCAATAAATGACAGTTTTCTGCGCTTCTGTGAACATGATACACCATTTTGAAACGGACGAATTTTTTATCAGGAGTGCATACCTTTCGCACATTTCTATAACCTTGATATATCAGTCTTGTCAATTAATTTTACACTTACTTGTACTTTTTACGCCTTTAAGAAAACCATTTTAAAAGTATCAGGAGCGTATAATATTTGGGCGGTTATGTCAAAACATTTTACACTTTTCTGTGTGCCTGTGAAACTTGAGACCACAGTTTGAGAGTATCAGGAGCGTATGATGTGAGAAACCCATTGTTAATTGAAAAATTTTATCAGGCGCACATAATTAATAATATTTTTTGCTTATATTATTGCATTATGAAAAGTATCAGGAGCATATGACACGACATGGCACTTTGAGAAAAAGAGGTGAACGTAATGAATATCTCTGTACATTTCTGTAAAATGTATTACAACGAATACAATAAGGGGCATAGCTTCGGCTTCGTCGGCTGCGCCGCCTCGCCTCGCTCTATTAATTTCCTTTGGAATTGACGTTTTTTATTGTAACCACTTTCCCGTAGTAAGAAGGCGAGGCGAAGCGGCTTGGCCTCCGAAGCCGAAGCTATATCTCTTACTGTATTAAAAAGAATACAATAGGTACATAGCTTCGGCTTCGGCGGCTGCGCCGCCTCGCCTCGCCCTGCTAATTCTCTTCGTACGTCACGTTTTAGTTTCGACAACTTTGCCGCAACATCAGGAAGAGGCGAACCGGCGCAACCACCAAAGATATATCCCGTATTGTATTAGAAAGAATACAATAAGGACATAGCCCCGGCTTTGGCCGCTGTGTCGCCTCGCCTCGCCCTGTTAATTTCTGTACTCTTTGCGCTTTTTTAAAGTATCAGGAGCATATAATATGCTTTTGGCGTTTCTGTGTACCTGATAGATACTACAGAAAATGAAATTTGCATCAGGAGAAAACATATTGTCTGTAATCCTGATATACCAATTTTGAAAACTATCACGAGGACATCACATGTCAGATGTTTATACTCTGTGCGTAATGTATCTGTAATAATATCAGGAAGATATGACATTTCAGCGAATATTTCTCAATAATTCGCAGTTTTCTGCGCTTCTGTGAACCTGAAAAAAAATTGCAAGAGGGAATTTTAAGATTATCAGGAGCGTATGATGTGAGAAACCCATTGTTAATTGAAAAACTGTATCAGGCGCACATAATGAATAATATTTTTTGCTTGCATTACTGCTACTTACGAAAAGTAACAGGAGCATATGACACGGCATGGCACTTTGAGAAAAAGAGGCGAACATAATGAATATCTCTTTGTACATTTCTGTAATCCTGGCATCCTGATATTGCAATCTTGTCAAGTATCAGGAGCGCAGGGCAAGTCTGTCAATTGTTTATAGACCTTCCGCTTTTTGTAGTCCTAGGATCAGGAGAGTATAATATTTCAGTGGTTATCTGTCGATAAATTTTACATTTTTCAGTCCTTCTGTGGGGCTGAGAGCACAATTCTGATAAAATAAATTTGTAGCAGGAGAACAGAACTATATTTTCTGATGGTGCCACATCAATTTTTAAAAGTATCGGAGTACGCGAACAATAATCGTGCTTTCTTGTGATTGTGCAAATGATAATTTGAAAAATATCAGGAGCATGAGATACGTGAGCGGGTGGTAATAAATTTCTCCTCCACGATTAGCGAAGCGGAGTCGATTGAGTTCATACGAGAGAGAGAAGGAGACCGACACCGAAAGAACAACTGTTGGTCTTAAGGGGTGTATTTGCAGATTGTTTCTAATTTGTAAAAACTTTTTTTTTATAATATCTGAACCCGTATCTCCTTGTGTCCGGGGGGCACGTGCGGATGACACGTCGCGCGGTTAGCTCGTCGGTGAGTGACGTTCCCTTGGGACGAGCTGGAAATATGCAGAGAGAGAGAAGTACAAATCCGCCCCTAAACGAATGGGTCCCGGCGTCAATAAAAAATGACGCGCGATTTATTACGAATGATTAAATTCGACGATTGTCTCGCGCGCCAGTAAATCATTCATCGAACGGGGATTTTAATTACTTACGAATCGCCGAAATTGGAGATTCGCACGAGCGGAAGTTTTCGCCTTTAGAAAGTCTCGCCGCTCGTTTCATATGCATCGCCGCGCTCGGCGAGTTATTGTTTTAAACAAATTTATTTCTTATTTATTGTTGCGCGTACGAAAACTTCCGCTTCTCGTTTAAAACGCACCGGCACACCGGCTTTGTTTTATCGATTAGTCGAAAAAAAACGGCATCTAACGGTCATTAACCGTCATCATCATCGTAAGCTATCTGGGACATGCGGTAATTGTTTTCGTTTCGGAATTCGAATGTCGTTCTCGTCAAAGACAAAAATGGTGCTAACGACGGCACCGCTTAAAATGCGCTTTAATCTAACGGGAAACGCGACGTTCGGAATTGCCCCCGTTCTCAAAAGTGTAACGCCACATTAGATATCCTTGCGGCGGCGGTTTCTCTTCGGCCCTTACAATAAATAACCAACCCCCTTAAATTCAAAATAGGGTCGCTAGCGGTACGAGATAAACCGGCGGCGGAATGCGATTCCGATGTAATGCGTTATCTCTAATAGTACACATTTAGCGCCGCGACGCGACGCTCGCAATCTTAAAACAAAGGCGAAATGTTGCAGGTAGCCGAGATAACCTGCTGGTGCTCTTTTTTTTCTGGAGGAGGTCGATCGAATTACATGGGAACATATGGAGCTGGCTTTAAATAAATTACCCCATTTTGTTTTAATTGTTTCGCGTTTAAGCCAATTTATTAATGGGGTGCGTAAGCAATTAGGGGGAGATAATTCGTTGGAAGTTTGTCCGTTTTATCAACAAAATTTACTTCACCTTCAACTTTAAGTTTGTAAGGCTAGGCGCAAATCTTGACTTGGAACATCATGCCATCCACTTCATCTCCTGAGGTTCTGATACACTTCAAAATTACAAAAACGTATAAGAAAATTCATTATGTTCTCCTGATCAAACTTTTTTCAAAATTGTAGCATCAGGTACCCGTAAAAACCACTGCACCTGTTACTTTTAAAAATGTATTTCCCAAAAACGCAAAGAGCACATTAACTTTTCCGATATACGCTCCTGATACTTCTAAAAATTACTGCACCTGGATAACAGAAGTGTGCGAAAAGTACCAAAAAAATTAATTGTGAGCACCCGATACAAACTTCAAACTCAAAAATTGTAGTACCGGGTTCACAGAAATGCAGAAAGCACAAAATTAATTGACAGATACCTGACATGTGCTCCTGACACTTTGCAGAACATCAAGTTTACAAAAATATTCACTATGTTATCTTGATTAAAAATTTCTTTTTCCAAAATTGCAGTATCAGGTTGACAGAAACGTAGAAGAGTAAACTTTATTGACATACCTACTCACTGAAATATTGTGAGCTTCTGATTCTTTTAAAAATGCTCAAAAAGTTCAAGACAGTGTAAAATTAATTGGTAGACAACGGACATGACATATAATGCTCCTTATACTTTTCAAGACTGATATATCAGGATTACAGAACTGTACGAAAAGTAAAAACCGTCAATGTGATCGATAAAAAAATACTTCTTCCAAGATCACAGGTTCACAGAAGTGCATAAAACTGTAAGAATTATTGTCGAATAATTGCTGAAATATTATATGCTCCTGATACGTTTAAAAATGACTATAAAAAGACAGAAAAAAGTACAAGAGAGTGTGAAATTAATTGACAGACATCCGACATGTCATACACTCCTGATACTTCAAAATTGTTATATCAAGATTACAGAAATGTAGAAAAAGTATCCTTTTTAAAGGAAGGCTTGATAATTCTCTCTCTATTACCTCCAGTACAGGCATGATAACCTTCAAGAGAAGATAATACCATTTTTGTATGCTGGGAGGTATTTACTACGTTCTCCTACAAAAGCATTCCGCCGCCCACACTCATAACAATTTTTGAAAAAGTACAGACAAATTTTTCCTTCTTATGGAGTATGCTAAATGTACACGTTTTTGAGGAGTAACTTAGCACCGAGGGGTCTGGAGAGGGGAGAGGGGTCTGGGGGAGGGGAGGGGGTTATGGTATACCCCCAGCAGAGTATAGCGAGCAAAGAATTATTTCTGTTACCCCTAGCACTGTCAGGATTATCTTCGAGAAAAGGTAATAACATTTTTGTATGCTGGGGGGGTATTCCATACCCCCCAGACCCCCCGGTACTACGTTCACCTACAAAACCGTCCAGCCTTCCGCACTCACAACAATTTTTGGAAAAGTACAGGCAAATTTTTCCTTCCTCTGAAATATGCTAAATGTACACGTTTTTGAGGAATACCTTAGCACCAAGGGGTCTGGGGGAGGGGGGTGAGGTATGGAATACCTCCACCAGAGTATACCAAGTAAAGAATGATTTCTCTGTTACCCCTAGCACTGTCAGGATTATCTTCGAGAAAAGGTAATCACATTTTTGTATGCTGGGGGGTATTCCATACCCCCCGGTACTACGTTCACCTACAAAACCGTCCAGCCTTCCGCACTCATAACAATTTTTGGAAAAGTACAGGCAAATTTTTCCTTCCTCGGGAATATACTAAACGTACACGTTTTTGAAGAGTAGGTAACTTAGCACCGAGAGGTCTGGGGGAGGGGGGTGAGGTGTGGAATACCCCCAGCAGAATAGACCGAGTAAAGAATTATTTCTGTTACCCCTAGCTCTGTCAGGATAACACTCGAGAAAAGGTAATACCATTTTTGTATGCTGACCCCCGGTACTACGTTCTCCTACAAAAGCGTTCAGCCTCCCGCACTCACAATAATTTTTGGAAAAGTACAGACAAATCTTTCTTTCCTGTTCAGTATGTTAAAAGTACACGTATTTGAGGAATAACTTAGCACCGAGGGGTCTGGGGGAGGGAGAGAGGGGCCTGGAATACCCCCAGCAGAGTATACCGAGTAAAGAATTATTTCTCTGTTACCCCTAGCACTGTCAGGATAACCTTCGGGAAAAGGTAATAACATTTTTGTATGCTGGGGGGTGTTTCAGCCCCCCCCCCCGGCCTTACGTTCTCCCATATATTCATTATGTTCACCTTGTAAAAAATATATTTTTTCAAAATTGTAGTATCAGAATGACAGACACGCAGACGAGCGTAAAATTTATTGACATAGCCGCTAAAATATTATGTGCTCCTGATACTTTTAAAAATCCTTTTCCTAAAAGCGCAAAAAGAACAAGGTAGACAATTGGCATGTGCTATATCAATCTTATACAAATGCAGAAGAAGTAAAAAAGTTCATTATGTAATACTGATCGCAATTTTTTTTAAATTGTAGTGTCAGGCTCACAGAAAGGGGTAAAATGTATTGAAAAATAATCGCTAAAATATTTATATATGCTCCAGATACTTCTAAAAATGTCCCCTCAAAAGCACGCAGACATTTTCACACATATCATACGCTCCTGATACTTCTAAGCGATTTACGACTTTTAAGCTGATTCAAAACGATTTAAATTTTCAAGGGTCTTTCAAGAGGCTTTTTACGGAACATGAAGGCGAATTCGACATAAATCCCACTTAAGTGGTCTCCTTTGTTTCTATTACACCCAAATACCAAAACTACAATTTCCCCCCTGGGACCGGTGAGTTTTCGTCCAATGCGTAGAAAAATCTCGACTTTAATTCGCCTAATTCTCGCATAATCCAATTATCAGTTAATCTAATTGTTGGTGGGCAAAAGTTTTGCGCCGCCAATCGCGGAAAGGCTTGGTCGGTCGGAACAGTTAATTACTCCTGTCAAAGTGCGACTAACGTGACATGTTCTTCGTTCCCGTTTCCAAGTGCGCATTAATTGTTTCCTGCAGCGGTTGCGAGGCAAGTTGTTGTGTTTGCGTATTACAGGCCGGCTTGTTGCATTCGAGGTGCGGACAAGAACCCGAACACGCTTAATTAAAAATTACCTACCACCCCCCCGACCTTTGTTTCACGACTCGTAGCGGAGGGGGACGAAAAAAGATACGGCCAACTAAATATTTACGCACGACTAACCGCGCGTCGATTTGTTTCAGGGCAGATAAAACAACGCAACGTTAATAGGAATAAAAATCGAGCCCCCCCCTCGCCCCGGCTAATAATAATAAAAAACGAAATTGGAGCAAATGCTTGTAAAACCTGTTTAGATGTCCCAGATTGTGACTGTCGCACTCGGTGTTGTCTCAAAAGCGATTCTGTTTAGTCGGTCGTTGATTTTTCGAGGGGAAAAAACTAGCAGCTCGAGTCTCGCTCTACTACAACTCACTTCCGTTTTTTATGCGCGTTTTTTTAAATAATCACGAATTCTCGCTCGTACATTTCGTTGCGGAAATGCGGAGATCGCTCCTTAATCCGTCCTAATCGTCGGATTTAACAGACCGAAGTGAAAGGATGACATGTTGTGAAAGTAGTTGGAATGCGAAATGAAGATGTTTTATTAAGCAGATGAAGATGCGAGAATGTTAAATGTCGTCAGAAAAAATTTGAAGCGCCCTTCCGACGGACGGACACTGACAAGCGTCTTCTCGTACGAAATTAATTGTATCAGGAGCCAAGCAGGTTACCTAGTCGCCCTTTATAGTTTTCACTTCCTTAAAATCACGGCCAAAGAGTGCAAGGCACAAAACACTGAATGTGAAGTCATCCATTCAGTTTATTCTGGCGAGAAATTAATTGTATCAGGAGCACAGCAGGCTAAAAAGTTACCTGGTCACCCTTTATAGTTTTCCCTTCCTGAAGATGACGGTCTAAATATGTAAGGCACGATCTAGTGTATCCAACATAAGCGACTGCATTTATTCTGGTGCGAAATTAATTGTATCAGGAGCACATCAGGCTAAAAAATTACCTGGTCACCCCTCATAGTTTACACTTCCTGAAAATGGCGGCCTAAACGCACAAGGCACGATATGAATTCGAAGTAGGTAATTGACTCAATGTATTGTGGTGAGAAATTAATTGTATCAGGAGCACAGCCTGGACACCCTTTACCGTGTTCACTTCCTTAAAATGACGGCCTAAAAGTGCGAGATACTGAATTCGAAGTAGTTGAATCAATTTATTCTGGTGAGAAATTAATTGTATCAGGCGCACAGCACGTTAAGAACTTGTCCACACGCCCTTTATGGTTATAATTTCCTGAAAACTCGAAGTACTCCAGTATATTTTAATAAATGGGGAGGGGGTTGAAACTTTGCACTCGCGACAATGCAGCGGCAAAGTTTTGGACGGTCGTTTGTCCACTAATCCGATAAGCGAAACAGCAAAAAATTTGGCCAACGTGAAGAGAAACTTTTTTAAATGTCAAAAGAGAGAGAGAGAGACGGGAAAAATTAACAGATGTTGAAACTCGCGGGAGGTCATTTGTCGATGCTCAAAGCGGGCGTCGAGTGGTACTTTAAAAAAGTTTCCAACTGAAATTTTCAACCATAAAAAACAATAACGCGCGCGTCTTATTTATGTCCCCCCCAATAAATTCGTAAAAAGGCGCGCGTCCCCTTCGAGAATAAATAATAATTGAACGTCGAACAAGTCTTTTTTATCGAATTTCCACGACGCCGATTTATGTAACAACGTCGTCGGTCGAACGGCAGCTGTTGGCTTGTATTACGACGTCTAATTGCGCGATCGCGACAAAAAAAGCGCACACAGTGACCGAGGCGTTAAACTCTTTATCACTCGATTCATAAACGAAACGCCGCATTATTAGCGGTAATAAACGAAATGGAAAAGGATGGGGCGAGTTTCATTGTGCTCTCCGGCTGCAAGATAATAAGGGAGGTTTAGCCCTTTTGTATTTTCAGATTCGCTTACTTAGAGGGGGTGCGAATTGCTCGATTATAACTTCACGTTTATCCCTTAACGAATTAATTTTATGCGATGTTCTTTTTTATGCTAATTGTTTAATTACTGTTTGGGACCGCCATTTCGGTCCTTACGTTTTGCAATAAACATCATATGCTCCTGATGCAATCTGTTTTCCTAGACCAGAAAAACGTATTATACGTTCGTGAGACACTTTTAAATTACGGCATCAGGGTCACAGAAATTGAAAATATACTCATAATGTTCTCCTGGCACAAATGGTAATTTATAAACAATCCTGATATTCTTTGTTATCCTGATACAAATTGTTTTTCAAAAATTCTGAGTTTAAATCGATGGGTAGATAGTTAGAAAAATTGATGTCAGGATCACAGACACATACAGCTACTGACATATTATATGCTCCTAATACCTTTTTCCTAGGATCGTGAAGAGTATAATAACGTCTAAAATTATTTAACCGAGTTCTTATCACGCATCATTCGTTCCTAATACTTTTCCAATAGTATCAAGATCGCAGCTAGGAAGTAAAAAATAATTATGTTATCCTGATACAAACTTCACTTTCCAATAGTCCAACTTGTGGACAGCCACTGGATATGAGGAACCACCTGATGTGTGAAAAATAAGAATAGAAATACTTCCTTGGAAAATCCACTCTCCCAGCACGGTGTAAGTAAAACCTCCTACGTAAAATGTTCTGATAATTTTTTTGATTGACAATTCTCGTTCATTACGCCTGTGCTCCTAATAGTTACACAAAGTGAAAACCTAAACATTCTTTACATTAACACGGCCTCTCGGCACTGAATGCAGGCCCTTTCCCTGTTTTTATTCGTGCTATTTTGTAGTCTTGATCTTTTTTATGGGGAATAAATTATATATTATTATTATTATCATTATTGGTAATGTAAGCATAACTCGCACGTTACACCCACTTTCCTAATAAGTACATAAAAAAAGACGACTTCAGATTTTAAAAATATACGCAAAACCTTTCGAGACCACATAATGTTCTCCTAATACTTTTTAGCGCATTTTTTTAAGTGGGGATCGTTCGCGTTTTGTCGGTGCGTCCGTCCGGACCCACTTCTGCCGTTTTGAAGTATTTCTAGGGGGAATGGTCCTAGAGTCCCGAAACTATTTGCAAATTCTGCTGTCTTAATGGCGGGGAGGGGGGGGGATGAATTATTTTCTGAGATGCTGTTTTGAAAGTAAAACGTGCATAACTTTTATATACGACAACTAATTGGTCTCAGATTTTGCATACGCATGCCTTCAGTGGTGGCAACTAAAAGTCCCAAAAGTGAGGAGGGAGGGGGGTAAAACACACGTTCTACCCTCCATGGTATTCTAATGAAAGGTCTCATGAAAATAAATTGGTTTGTAGAAACTTTCGCGCGCGACTTTCTTTCAAAATCCCTTATCAAATGGGGGGGGGGGGGGAGTGGAACTGGTTTTATCCTTTCATTACTCGAATGAAAGGTCTCGGCAAAAGGAATTAATTTCTACCAAACCATAGTTACTCCTTGCCCTTTACCGTAAACCCCCAGAACTGATGTTGGAAGAGAGTACTAACAAAGGGCGATTGGGATTCTGGAAAATATATCCATTGGTGATGTCAAAACTTTAACAGCGAATCTCTCAAAAAAACGGTTTGTCGGAGGAAAGTACTTTTCAAAGGGAAAATGAATCGACTGAACGAGACAATTCTATTAGTGAAGTCGAAGCAAAATACCTTCACAGCGAAGTGTCGGAAGAGGGTACTCATAAAGGCAATCTATTGGTGATTCACTTTTGGATACGTTCGGCTTCGAGTTCGGCTCATTTGGATTAAAAATTAGCATGTTATTACGTTTCCACCGAGCCACGCAAAAGTTGATAAGTTTTAAACCCAGGCAGAATAGAAATCTGACTTACCCCAATCTGACTTCTATGCCTAGGTTTGTACCAGTATCACTTCTGGATGCGCTTGGCTCATTGGGGATTAAAAGTATCTGGTTATTACGTTTCCAGGCAAAAGTGACAGTTTTAACACCAGTGCCGAGCGAGCCGAAAGCGAGTACGGCACAATTCCAGGCAGAATAGAAATCTGACTTACCCCAATCTGACTTTTACTACGCCTAGGTTTGTGCCAATCTCACTTCTGGATACGCTCGGCTCATTGGGGATTAAAAGTATCTGGTTATTACGTTTCCAGGCAAAAATGACAGTTTTAAAACCATTGCCGAGCGAGCCGAAGGCGAGTTCGGCACAAACCCAGGCAGAATAGAGATCTGACTTACCCCAATCGGACTTTTACTATGCCTAGGTTTGTGTCAGGCTCATCTCTGGATACGCTCGGCTCATTGGGGATTAAAAGTATCAAGTTATTACGTTTCCAGGCAAAAGTGACTGTTTTAAACCCAGTGCCGAGCGAGCCGAAGGCGAGTTCGGCACAAACCCTGGCAGAATAGAGATCTGACTTACCCCAATCGGACTTTTACTATGCCTAGGTTTGTGTCAGGCTCATCTCTGGATACGCTCGGCTCATTGGGGATTAAAAGTATCAAGTTATTACGTTTCCAGGCAAAAGTGACTGTTTTAAACCCAGTGCCGAGCGAGCCGAAGGCGAGTTCGGCACAAACCCTGGCAGAATAGAGATCTGACTTACCCCAATCGGACTTTTACTATGCCTAGGTTTGTGTCAGGCTCATCTCTGGATACGCTCGGCTCATTGGGGATTAAAAGCATCAAGTTATTACGTTTCCAGGCAAAAGTGACTGTTTTAAACCCAGTGCCGAGCGAGCCGAAGGCGAGTTCGGCACAAACCCTGGCAGATTAGTGATCTGACTTACCCCAATCGGACTTTTACTATGCCTAGGTTTGTGCCAGTCTCACTTCTGGATACGCTCGGCTCATTGGGGATTAAAAGTATCAAGTTACTACGTTTTTACCGAGGTTTTTACGCTCGGCACAAACCCAGGCAGAGTAGAAATCTGACTTATCCATCAGACCTTTACTCTGACTAGGTGTGTTCCGAACTCGATTTTAAAAGTACCACTTTTACCGAGACTTTTACATAAAAGTGTAATACATACGAGGTTAGGTAAAAAAGTTATTGGATCACTTTTTACATGGAACGCGCTGTGGGTATATTTTAATCTAAAAAAAGTTGCACATTCTCCGAGATACCTCTTCTCTTTTCAAAAATATCATACACAAGGAAAATTTAAAAAAATGATTCAAACCATATCAAAAAGATTTTTTTTAAATATTTCTAGTGGTTTATTTTTATTGGGACACCCTGCATATACAGATTAGTATTACCGTAGATATTTGGCGTTCAATGGCAGTGATTTTTGCGGGCAAGTGCGGAAAAATCTACTTAGAAGTGGATTATAGTGATCTTGGACCATTTTTGACAACACTTAAATTGATTTCAATTTGTGTCAATCAAGGTAATTATTATACCATGCGCGTTCTATTAATTTATTATTAAATTTTAACAATCAACAATCTTCTCATACAAGTCCTCTAGGTGTCAATTAATGACTCCAGAGACACGATTGTTTGTGCTTCCTACAGTTGTCACAAAAAATTTCCAAAATTCTTGACGCGGGTTTCCAAAAACGCGGTCCCACAAAATAATAAGTGAGAGTAATTAGAGGCGGCGGCGTCTCCCGCGCTCTGAATACGAATTCCGCTATCGTGCGGGAAATTGTAGACAAAAATACAAAAGGCATCAATTTTCTGGATTTGTGCTTTATGGGGCGTATCGACGTTGAAAATACCAAAAAAAAAAGAGACGCAATCGATCGTGGTCATTAAGTCGGGCGCGTTAGTCATTAACTTTCAAATTCTTCGATTTGTCCTCGTCTGATTCATACCTTTTATTATTTTTTATTATTAATCAATCATAACGCATACTAAAGCGCAATGAGTCATTGACCGCACGAATACAGGGTGCGTGCGAACCCCCCCCCCCCCCTGATCGTAAATATGGCATTTTCACCTTCCCTTAACGTAATAAGATCGTTTGAACATTGCTAAAGCGGGCGTTAAATGCGGATGGCGCGAGTGATAAGACGCTATTTAATGACATTTTAAGTTGGGACGTCATTAGAAAGTTTCGTGTGCCACTTCGTCGTCGACAAAATGGTGGTTGATGTGGGGCTCTCAGGTAATGCCGAGCGAGTGAAACAAAAGAAGTGTGTCTAAGCACGGTTGCCTTTCACGTTACAACTACCTACAATACAAATTTGAGAGGTTCAACGTATCCTCGCCCGCTCGCCGCTTACGGGACGAGAGAAAAAAAAGCGCTTCACGGTCTTTAGTTCCTAACAAAAGACGAAAACGGTTACAAGTCAATTAGAGAGAGGTTAATGTACACCCTGTATAGCTCCGGCGACAATCGATACTTAAATCGTTGTCGAATCGACCCCACCCTGTATATGTAATGTATTACGATTTAAGTGTTAAAAGACACCTGACTGACGAATGGGGTTGCGAGTGCACAGGGGGTGCGGAACGGCCACCTGTCGCCCGATTCTCACAATTTCAAAAGCACCTTGTGCATGCATTGTTAGTTTCTGCCGCACGCACCTGACAAAAGCAACCCTAGCGGGTCGAGGGGAGCGCGCGGGGGGCGCAAGTTTAAAAACACGCTACAGGTAAAGTTTAAAAGCGGACAAGGACGCCATATTTCTCCCAATTAATCATCCGATAAGATGAATCACGGCCGATTGATAAGAAGGCGCGACCTTACCTTTAATAAAGAAGAAAAATCCGATCAACCACGTAGACAACAACATTTCTCAGGTGTTAAAACGCGCGACGACTGTGAGGCAAGACGGAAAACTTTCCAAGTCCGAACCGCTCGAGGAAATCACTGAAAAGTTAGGGGAAACATCGTCCACAATTTTAAAAAAACGTCCCAAGTGTTTTTGGCAATTCGCGTCGAACTTTGCTTAACAGGTGCGCCCTTATCACAAAACTGTCATCAACCACGAAGCGCGCTTCGAACTGAGTAAACCGCTTCCTTGTATACAAACGACCTGAAAACGGTACACGTTCGGGACGGCGCGAGTGCGCACGATTGCCTTCTTTTTTAAACAAAAATCACATTTGAAACTTTCCGTTAGAGAAGACCGGCCCTCCCAAATCTCACCGGTTTACGTAACGCGCGTACCACACCACCACCCCTCGCCCCGCACCATTCACGATCACACCTTCCAAATTTACCTAACAGATTGGAGCGTCTTTTGTTTTCATCGTCAATAGCGCCACTCTGATTGAATTTGGCGCGCAATTAGCTGTATGCTCATTTTGCACCAGGTACCTAATGGCGACATGTCGTGACGACAATTTAATGTCGAAAGATTCCCACAGTTCTCGAGAGTTTACGAAAAAGACTACGGTGAGATGTCGAAAAGAGATTGCATTGAAATTAAGGATTTGGCACAATGCTCCCATTAGTATCAGGACGAGGAACGCAAGCAATTTTTTTTTGGATTGCGATCCGCAATATTGCACTTACGCCACTCCTGGTACAATCCGCGTCTGAAGGGAGACGCGCACAGTTCTGAAGAAGAGCGCAAGAAGTTGACAATCACCCCCTCAAATATTAGGTTTTCCCAATACAAACATTTACCTTTTTAAAAATGTCTGTATCAGAATCACAAACAATCCTTGATGAAAGCCGCTTTTTTTGTATCAGGATCATATAAATAGAATAAATCGCTAGAAAGATCGTCGAAACGCGAAAGAACAATTTATTGTCAAGCACCTTCTAACGCACTATTCTCCTGGTCCAAATTTCGCTGTAGAACATTCCTGAATCACGATCACAGAGCGCAATTATTATGTGTTCCTAATACAAATTATTGCCCGCTTATTATTTTTCTATTACAAATTCTTGTATCAGGCTCATGGGACAGTAAACAAGTATAAATTGAACACAGGTCCTGTGCAGCTAAAGCGCATTTTGTGAGTACCCTCCTCCGACAATCCGTTCTGGAGGTATAAGGGAATATACCCGATCACGATAAGAGATCGAGGAGTAGGGCTATGGTTGGTAGAAATTAATTCCTTTCGTTGAGACCTTTCATTAGAGTACCCTGAAGGATAAAACTAGTTCCACTCCCCCCCTCCCCCCACTGAGCCCGTACTTTGATAAGAGGACAGAAAGAAGGGCAGTGGGTTCCGGTTCCTTTCGAGATTTCGAGACATTTAATTAGAATACAATGAGATAAAATTAATTTTTAACCCCCCCTCCCCTCAGGCCCCGTCGATCACTGATCTCGAAAAAGAGTCGCACGGGAAAGTTATAATTTGTACAAACCAATTTATTTCGATGAGACCTTTCATTAGAATACCATGAAGGGTATAACATGTGTTTACCCCCCCATTTTTCTAAAGTTTACCATGACACCATTAAAGGCATGCGTATGCAAAATCTGAGATCAATTGGTTGTCGTATGTAAAAGTTATGCACGTTTTA
Source organism: Photinus pyralis (assembly GCF_008802855.1). Classification (NCBI taxonomy): domain Eukaryota; kingdom Metazoa; phylum Arthropoda; class Insecta; order Coleoptera; family Lampyridae; genus Photinus; species Photinus pyralis. Next base: position 11,692,885 of record NW_022170250.1, read on the forward strand.
CTTTCAAAAACAGAATCTCAGGAAATAATTCGTGGGGAGGGGGGGTCCCCCTTTTAGGCAGCGAAATTTAATGGCCGTCTGGCACACCTTCAAGGTATAGGCTACCTACTGCAATACATTCCAGGACTCTAGGACCATTCCCCTAGAAGTAGTTCAAAACAGTAGAAGTGGGTCCGGACGGACGGACGGACAGACGCAAACAATTTTTATTCTTAAAAAATGCACCAAAAATGTGTAAATAGGAAGCACTTTTTTTAAATCCTGGTAGAAGGATCGCAAGAACCCAAAAAGGAAAGGAAAAAATTATCACGAATCACCTATCGGTATTATGGGCTCCTGATACTTGACACAAATTTTGCTGTCAGGCTCAAATGTCCGTAACGAGATTTGATTAGGAAAAAATATTGTCAGACATCTCCTATCGCATTATATTCTCCTGGCACAATTTTTTAAGTTAACGTTTTAGCCCCCCCCCCCCTCCCAGCACCGGACACGAAAATCTTATCTCCCACGTTCGCCCCAGAACCCCCGGTCACCAAAAATGTTTAATGTGCTTTTAGCATTTCCACCATAATTGCTAGAAAAAGACCATTGCATGTAAACTTTTAGGAGTGAACGTCTCGTGAAAGAACGTCGGTTGCACCGGGGCGTCAGAGGGGGTTATTCCAATACCTCCCCCCGCCACACCGCCCATGTGCATGAAAATGATATCGCCCACGTACCTTGTCTTACAACTGTCATACAATTTTAGGGTCCTGAAGCGGTATGGCTGGGAGGTATTGGCATACCTCCTAACCCCCCTCCCGCGACCAGTCAAAATACGTAGTGCTTTTAACATTTCCACCATAATTTTTAGAAAGAGACCATTTCATGTAAACGTTAATGTCTTGTGAGAGAAGGTCGGTTGCACTGGGAGAGTGGGGGGAGGGGACTGAAATACCCCCAGCCACCTCGCTCCAGTACATGAAAATCATATCTCCCACCCCCACGTAAATTTTCTTACAACTATTATACAATTTTCGTATACTGCGGTGGTATGACTGGGAGGTATTCCATACCCCCCAGACCCCCTGGCCAGTCAAAATGTTTAGTGCCACCAATTCCAATTTTATATTTAGTGCTTTTAGCATTTCCACCATAATTTTTAGAAAGAGAACGTCGGTTGCACCTGGGTCTGGGAGATCTCGTACCCGTTCTTACAATTATAAAAAAAATACTGGACGCGCATACTGGGGCGGTATTGGCTGGGGGCGTATTCCGACCCCCCCCCCCCCCATCCCCCATACTTAGTGCTTTTAGAATTTCTACCATAATTTCACGTAAACTTTTCCGAGTGAACGTCTTGTTGAAGAACATCGGTTGCACCGATGGGTCCGGCGGGGGGGGGGGGGGTGGATTACCACCCGCCACATCGCTCCGGTACACGAAAATCTTATCTCCCACGTTCCTTTTTTTACAACTAACAAAATTGGGTGGACTGGCTGGGGGGTATTTCTACGTTCTCCCCCAAAATATACTTTCAGCACATAGAAGTGAACGTTTTGTTAGAGAACGTAGCATCGGAGGCTCTGGGAGGTACTAGAACTCCCGGTTTTCTTATACAAATATTCTCGTATCAGGATCACAAGAACCAAAAAGATAGGAAAGAATTATAAACTGCACACAGCAACGTCAACTCCAGTGACAGATTTTGGCGTAAAATCTGATTTTAACGGCACAAACCAGCGCAAAAATTTAAGTGTAACGAAATAGCGCAAAAAAACCAACAAATATGGCCTAAACATTCAGGTAAATGACGACTGGAAGCGCTACATCTTCCACAGATCGCAACACTCCCACCATTCCATGGCCTGATACTATTTTTTATTACATGTTCTTGTATCCGGCTCAAAGAACCAAAAGGGTATCAACGGGAAAAGATTATTGTGAAACACCTAGCCCAAAAAGAATTGTCAACCACCTTCCACCATTACATGATTTGGCTATTTTCCCCTATTGCACTAAAACTACACACCCTGGCGTATAGGCAACACACGCTACACATTTGGATACCGCGCTTTAGCAATAACTTCAAAGCCAAACTTCCAATTCCAGATAAAGCGCAATAATTTCCAAGGCCAACTTATGCAATGACAATGAGAGTTCAAACCAGTTTACTCAGTACAGATCTCGACCGCGATGATGTCGACGTTATTTCTTGGCGCGCTCCTCTTCTGCTCCGTAATTTCGGTGCGTTCGCTCTGCGAATCGCCGTGCTCTTGCAAGCTGATCGACAAGAAGAGCACGGCGAGCTGTTCGAACGTGAATCTCAAGACGATCCCGCGCACCCTCGACCCCGACAGCGAAGAACTGGACCTCTCGCACAACTCCCTCGCGCGACTGCCCGACAACGTCTTCAGGGACGTCGACCTCCTCAACCTGCAGACGGTGGACCTCCACGCGAACAAGATCAGCGAGATCGGCGAGGACGCGTTCAGAGGGGTCACGAATTTGCGTAAGCTCGACCTATCCGACAACAAGCTGGCGACGATGCGACCGGGCACGATACCGAGATGGGTGCTCCACCTCAACCTCAACGGTAACCCTCTGAGGCGTCTCGAACCGAACAACTTCCTCTCCTCGCCGCTGCTGCGTCAGTTACACCTGGAGAGGTGCGAGATCGACTCGATTCACCCGAACGCCCTGATCGAGGCGACCGGCCTACAGGTGATCAGTCTTCGCAACAACCAACTGAAGAACTTGAACGAGACCGTCTTCAAGGAGCAGAGGCAGCTGGTCACGCTCCGCCTTGAGGGTAACCCGTGGGACTGCGACTGCAGCTTGAGACGTTTTCGGGATTGGTACTACAAGTACGACGAGGGTACGGTCACCTGTCAGTCGCCGAAGAGTTTAAACGGGACTGTTTGGAAGGGACTTACTTCGTTTGATTTTGTATGTAAATGAGGGTAATTAGGTATCCCACGCTGGGACGCTTGCAATTAATTTACTCATTTCCCAATTTATCACACTTTATCTGTATATGTCACATGAATATGACCTTTTTGTTGACCATCATTTGTTGTGCAAGAATAATACGATAACTTTCATTATTTACTCTCCTACGCCCGCCCAGACCGTCACGTACATTCGATGGACAAACCCATTTGGACGTATGTACATGAAAAATCCTGACAGCTTGTTTCTAAAATGTCATGTAACGGCGACATTGTGTCGCATGAAAATGAAACTGAATGTTCAAGTATTATGTTGTCTATAATAACATAGATATAAATAAAGTTTATTGTGCTTACACTCTTTCCAGAGCTAACCGAATAAAATGGTCGACGTCTCCTAAATGCTTTCCAAATACTCAAGAGATTTCAAGGTCCTTTGGTGAAAAGAAACAAGAGATCTCTGAAAATAAAAGGTTCTAGAGGGAAAAGATAAATGAGGAGGTCGTGTTCTAAAAGAAAGCAAGCAGTTACCACCCATTTACACCTACTTGCATTTCTGTGATCCGGATAATTCATTTTTAAAATCTTCGGGCAACCATTACCTACTATGTACCGGGTGACCCAATAGGACAGTTCCTCGGCCATATCTCGAGAACCGTTCGTCATATGACTGAGGGGTAAAAAAATTATTGGGTAAATCGGTCATGAAGAATCGCTGGAAAATATTTTCAAGTTCTAAAAATGACCAACAGAGGGCGTAACTGCCATCTTAAATTTTAAAATTGCATTTTCTTCAAATTTCGCATAATAAACTAAACATTCTTTTTTCACATTTTTAAAGAAAAACAGTTTATCTATCATTTTCGTAAAAACAAAAACTCTGTTATTGCAAAAACAAAGATGGCGTGGGGCGTTCAATTGTTTTTGCAATAACCTGCTTCAACTTCTTCCGGCTGTTATTATTTTATAATGAATCGTGTTTCATTTGTTTAATTTTCCAAGGCCTACCTAAAAGTATAGGGTGGTTTTCTTTCGCGCCAACAACAAATACCGGAAATACGTAAAAAGTAAATTTAAGAATTAAGCATTTTAATTAAATAATTAATCAATTAATTAAGCTCATTTTCCCAATATTTGAGGTTAGGAATGAGATTTTGAAAAACGGTTTTCACTGGCCTCTTTGGACGCTATTTGGCTACTTTTTCATAAAGAAAAAGTCATAGCATTCCATTTGATTTTTTTTTATTTTTTAGGATTTTGGGTCATAGTGTCAAAACTAGCCCCCTGGCGGAGAAGGATTCAGCTAAATTAACTATATTTTGATTCTTATTGCCCAAGGAATGCTCTTTGCAACCATATCAAATTTGTTAAAATCGGTCAAACGGTTAAGAAGTTAAAGCAGGTTATTGCAAAAACAATTGAACGCCCCACGCCATGTTTGTTTTTGAAATAACAGAGTTTTTGTTTTTACGAAAATGATAGATAAACTGGTTCTCTTTAAAAATGTGAATAAAGAATGTTACGCCCTCTGTTCGCCATTTTCGATACTCCGTAATTGTTAGTGCTCCAAAAAAGAATATTAATTCTCTCTTCGAAAATATAGCGTGAGAAAGATAATATTCACAACATTTCAAAAAAGATTTAAATTCAGAAACGGTTCAAATGACAAAAATCGACAAAAAACTAGTTTTTGAATTAAAAAAAAATCATTTTTGAATCTTCTTGAACTTGAAACACCACTTTAAGCATAAGACTTTTAAGGACTTCAAATGTGAACAGTGTAATTTTGCGACAGATTACAAACGAGTTCATTTATTAAAGATTTACACCACAAAAGCAGTAATTAGATTCAGGTTGTTTTTGTATGAGGTTGGAACATCGTCATTGGAAAGACGAAATTCAATTGCAGTGGGGGAACTTTCCCACTGCGACCACAAATTCCAAAACGCTGGAAATGGTGCCATTCTTACTTGACCACCGTGTAAACTTGTTGCAGAATTATCAAGTATAGCGTTGGAAGATGTTCTGATAAAGCCATCAAAGTTTGATCACCCTGTACATAGCATGAGGTAGTTCAAAAATCACATCGTAGCGCTCTCCAACGAACGTGGTAGTTCGTTTGACTCAGACATCCATCTTGCCTTTGTAGGTTGTTCTTATTTTTAATTTGGTCAAGAATGGAGACCGAGAGACTACAAGACGTGCAGTTTATTAAAGTTGAACCGAAGGTGGAGGTGGAGGAGCTCGACAATGAGCCGGAAGCTAAAGCAATTGAGCTCAAGTACGAAGAGGGAGTCAACAACGATTTGCAGTGGAAAGAGGATCCTGGGATAGTTCTTAATGAATCGACAACATTTAATTGTGAACAGTGCGAGTACACTGCAAAAAAGAAAAAAAACCTAATGGATCACATGCGAATGCACCACGGTTTGGAAAATTTTCATTGTGAACAGTGTAACTACACAACGAAATTGAAACGGTACTTGGTAACGCACATCCGACGACAACACAGCGCGGAATTATTTCATTGTGAACATTGCAATTACGTTACGAAACAGATGGCATGCATTAAGCAACACATGAAGGCGCGGCATAGTACACGAAAGCTCCGATGTGAACAGTGCGATTACGTCACAAATTTGAAAACAAAGATGCGCTACCACATGAAAGCGCAACATGGCCTGGAAAAGTTCACTTGCCAACACTGCAACTACACAACGACGTTAAAAGTAAATTTCACCCTTCACATGGAACTTTCTCACTCGTTGGAAAAACCTCTATTTAATTGTGTAGAGTGCGATTACACCACAGATCGAAAAATAAACTTAAATAATCATATAAGGGCACATCACAGTTCGGACAAATTCTTTTGTTATCAGTGTAATTTCTCCAGCACTTGGAAACGAAGCTTAAAACAACATATGGAAGTGAGACACCGTTCCAAGACTGCTAGTCGTTGCGAAATATGTAACTCCGCGACAAATTTGATAAGTTTGCTAATGCAACACACGAAAAAAAGTCACGATCCAGAGAAATTCAATTGTCAATACTGCGACCACGTCGCGCATACCAAAAGGTGGTTCGTGCATCACATGCAAGCCTGCCATAATATATCAGAACCGGAAAAATTCATCTGCCAAAGATGTGCGTACACAACGTCCTACAAAATCGAGCGACCGGCGCATCACAACCCGATCACATTTAATTGTGAACAGTGCGATTTTAGTACAGAATCGAAAAAATTTTTGCCGCGACACGTTAAGAAAGTTCACACTGCTCGCGATTGTGAACTGTGCGATTCGGAGCAGTTTTACTGTTTGCAGTGCGATTTTGTAACCACGAAGAGACGGTACCTTGTGGATCATATTAAAAACGTGCACAGTTCGGAGAGGTTCGCGTGTCAACGGTGCGACTTTAGTGGGAAATCGAAACGAAGCCTGGCGCAACACGCACGCACCTACCATTCGAAAACGACACTTAAATGCGAGCAGTGCGATTTCGTCGCCAAGTCGATGGTGCGATTGGAGCGACACGCGCGATACGGGCACAATTTGGAAAGTCTCAGCTGTGAACTGTGCGGTTACGTTACGAAACAAAAGCCGAACATGCGTTACCATCGGAAGGTGCGTCACGGTCTTGAACAGTTCGCCTGTCAGCACTGCGATTACACGACGAAGGCGAAACGTTGCCTGAAACATCACGTGCAAATGCGCCACTTCGAGACGGAAAATTTTAATTGTGAACAGTGCGATTATACGACGACTTGTAAAATGAACATTTACAATCATGTGAAGGCGCATCACGGTTCGGAAAAGTTCGTCTGCCAACAGTGCGATTTTGTCACGACGTGGGAGCTCAGATTTAAGTTGCACGTGAAAGTTCGTCACGGTTAGTGTAATTTCAAATTGTGCGGTTTCGCTGCGAAATTGAAACCCCCTAGTCACAAGTCATTTGTTGCCATAGGCATAGACAGTGTAGATAAACGTACCCATGCACCAATAGAAAAGGAAGACACTTACCCCCCCAAGGCTCACAGGCTTCAAGTTCAACATCCCTGTACCTGTAACCAATTATTCATTTCAAAACCTGAACGTTTCAAATTCAGTCAACGACTTTTTGACAGAAGGTGAGTCATCTAAACTGGCGTTAGCCATAAACTGATAACTTACTTCAGAGCCAGAGAGAATGGGGCTTCTGCCACATCTGGATTTGCTCAAATTAATGGCACTGGAACGAAGTAACAGTACACACGCGAGAGTAAGCGCACAATATCAATCATTATTGCTGTGAACCCGCTTTAAACTTTAATTTGGGGGTTGAATTTGAATTAAACCAAAAAGTTTAAAAAACATATAATGAGCGCGTACGGATTAAGTCACGTGACTAGTAATGGCCGCCTCAAGTTGTGGTTAGCGTCACGCTTGCTAACAGCAACGCGGCGGTGGCTCTGTAAACTATAATCTACAGTGTGCAAGTTAATTTTTGACATCGCTTTAATGTATAAATAAATATCAGTTATGGTCCAGGAGGGCATATTTTTATTAATGGCAACTTCATTATATTTAGATGTAGCATCACAAAAACACTTAGTAGACAGGGAGATGGACGTAGCTCGTTGGTTAAGTTTTTAAACATACAGTTCGAATAGAAATTTGGTTCACACCCATATCAAATTGCGAATTGAAATAAAATAATTTCAAGATGGGACCGCTTCCGTAAATACCGGAAGTTGACGACATCTTGATTTATGAAATAGAAACATACTATTTTCTATTTTGCGACATTTTATTCTCAAATGTAAGATGTACGTATCATGGTTTTACATTTTTCTCTAAAAATTTGGAAATGCAAATATCTCTTTAGCCGTTGTGAGCGCTTTTGTTTTATCATCGAATCCAGTCTAAGTTTTTGAGTGACCGCTGAGTGTTGTAAAAGTTCCCAGGGCCGCTGCGGCGATTTTTCAAAAGTTCAGTTATGGTTTGATTGTTTGAAACTAATTATAAGAATTACTCTTTACCCAACACGCCCCCAGACTTTACCCAAAGTACCTACTAACGTTGATGGCATAACTATAAAATGCATTAGTTTCTTCAGATTCTACACATTCTTCTGTTTTTATTCACTCTATAAGCCAGTGGTTCTCAACCGGTGGGTCGCGACCCCCCTCTAGATCGTGTCCGAGGGTATCGCGAAATACAGGGGAAAAAATTAAAGAAAACAATACAACATTGTAGACTATTTTCTTACGTATTGAAAAAAATATCGTAGGTCGGCAAAATACTCAACTGAAACGTTAAGGGGGGGGGGGGGTTGCAGTGTCCAAAAGATTGAGAACCCCTGCTATACGCGATTTTTGAGAAGGAGAGATGGGTAAAAGTGCAACAGAACAAATTACGCGATCCATAACTGCAAAATATTTATTTGCATCTTGTGTAAAAACGACAGATCTACACACAGTGGAGTTTGGTCTTTCATCTACCTAGATCATATCTTCAGATCGGCGGCGGTCTGCGCCCTTTTCCTTTTCGTCCTGATCCTATGGCCGCAATAAATACGAAGAAAAATACTGAAAAACACCACAAACACTCCCACTATCCCGACGGCGTGAATCTCGTGGCCGTATATAATACAGCTGAGTAAAACGGAGAAGCCCTGCCTCATGGTGGTTATAATGACGAAGATTAGCGGGCCGAAGGTCGCGATCGTTTTAAATATGAACAGCTGCCCGGTCGCCGAGCACAACGACAGCAGGAAACAATCGAACATGAACGCGGGATAATCGAGCATAAATCGCACGGACCTTAATAATCCCCCCTGCTGGAGCAGGGAGATCGCGGTGAAAATGCACGAGAAGAAATTGACGCCGCACATCATCTGGATCGGTTTCATGTGGTACTGTTTGAACAGCGAGCCTTGCCAGTTAGACGTGAAGCTGTCGAACGCGATATACGAGCAGAGCAAGAAAACACCGGAGAGTGTCGTCGTGCTAGAACCTAAAATACGAAATTAGACTGTGGCGCGTCACATTCTCGCGTACCTTTGCTATCGTTTCCGGTGTCGAACATAAAGAAGAGCATTCCAAGTGATAAGAGGAGGGCGGTCAAGTACTCGTACGATTCGTACTTTGTCTTGGAGATTATTTTTCCTAGAATCATGACGGGTATCGTTTTGGTCGCCTTTGCCAGTACCTAAACGGACGTTATAGACGATTTCTTGCACGTGACACGTGTCTGTGAAGTTAGCACTTTATTAAGCACTTAAAAGGAACGGAGTTTTCGATGAAAATGACCGGCTAACTTCACAGACAACTCACGTAACGCTTTACCTGGTACGGAAACGACACATACTTCAAAGCCTCGTACTGACACCACGAGCTTAAAATGTTGGACAACGAACAGTACACGTATTTATAAAGCGGCGCCCGATGCGTCGGCTGTCTCGTGCACAAAACCACGAACCCCGACAGCAGAAAGGCGAGAATTCGATTGACGAAGACCAAAAACTGAGAGTCGGTGAAATGTGCTGTGCCGCCATCCGCATTTTCGTACTTCTAGAAGGAAACTCTAACCTCAACTTTTTCATTTCGACGGAAGCTTACTTGTGTCATCACTTTCTCCTGTAAGACGCCCCACGTTAAAAACGACGCCTGAAGACCGACGAAGTAGAACATGAGCAGTAAACCGTCCTGCAGAAGCGTGCGCGATTGCGGCACGTTCGAGACGGCCAAGTTTGCGCAGTCGATAGTGTCGTCGCTTTCGAAGCATTTTCGGATAACAAACGCTAGGCCGTTGTGTCCTAAAATGAAATCGGGTGACTGCGGGCACGAAAACGGTTCGCATCTTACCCGCCTTATTGAAGTAGTTAATTTTGTGAATGTATCTATAAACGAGGTAGCCGGGTAGCAATACGGTCGAGTATCCCAAGATGTTGTGGAAACCGAAGATGATCCAGTTATATTCGAATTTGGGATCGGCAAAGACTTGCGAGAGCGACACGTACCGGTTAATTAAGAACAGCAGGCCGGTAGATGTGAGCAGAATGACCCTGGAACGAGGATAACTCTTTTTTCAAGCTTCAACGTGGGATACTTACGAGATGACCACTTCGACACCGTTTTTGACCATCGTTAAGTACTTAAAGGGGAGCTTTCATTTCCCCGGTTTTTTCATTGACTTAGGAAATACATTCTGCCCAGGAGAAAACGCCGACGTCTTAATTACGTGGACTAAAAACGTTTACAATGAAGTCACATGAAAAACACTACAACAAATAAAGAATGTAAACACTGGGAAGTGCATTTGAAGGAACCGACATGAGTGATTGAATGAAATAACGTGGTAGAAAGAGAAAAAACATATACGGTTTTCTAAAATTTCTTGTTTACACACTTTCAAAATAAATGTCACCTGTCGCCATCTCGGAGAACATTTTCTAATCAAAGTATTACAGAGGAAATTTGACGTAAGTTTTTCCTATTAAACCACGCGATCATAAACCGTGACTACATGAATATTGTTAATTTATCACTTATAATTGCACAAGAGGTTTGTATTTTACCGAGTAAATTTGGGTTGTTTAGGTAATGAAAATCTGTTGCCTAGCAATTAGACGAGAAAAACTGTCAACTAATAAAAATGCGACACCGCAATGAGAAAACTAGAAAAGGCCAGGAAATAATGATGACAGAAACGAATAAATGAGGTTATGCGAATGTTTTGTAAGGTTATATTACTATAAACATGGATTACCAATTACATGGTAATATTGTAAAAATAACTAATCAATTTGGGGATATATTGCGCTATGTGTGGCGACACTGTTAGAAAGAAACAAAACTAGGGTAGAACTTTCCTCTTTATCCTTTCAAGGTCAAACTTACGCCGAAACCGTCTATTGCTAAAAGGCAACAGATTTGAATTGCAACAACACAAATTTACTCGGTTTAAATACAAACCTCGAGTGTAATTCGGCAGGACAATTTAACGAACAAGAAATTCACATAACTAATCAATTACTGACAGACGTCAAACTAGTCATATGGGAAAGGATAATGCCATAATTGGTTCGAAAATGAATAAGTGAAAAAACCACTAGTGCATTTGTCGCTGGAAAAGTTGCAGGTAACTTTTGCCGCTGTTAAAGTGACAATTTCACTGCGGCTTATGCGATTTTTTATACATGAGTTGAATTGTCATACATAAAGCCATGACGTACCGGCATTCTCTCCCTGGCGAGAATAATAAACAAATTCGTCCCTAAGCCAAAACATAACGCCACTTTTACAACGAACGAGAGTCGAAGAAACAGTGTTGCCAATATCTTAGTATTCTGTATACAGGGTCGTGCAAAGAAGAAGCCGTTAGTGTTTTTTCAGAGCAAAGAGGGCCTAGAGATGTCTCGATTGACCGTAGAGCCGAAGCGACCTTGGTAAGGACCTGAAACGCTATAGAAAGGTTGCGGACAGCTCCAGTAAGAGCCCAAGGAATCCTGGAAGTACCATAACAACTCTGGTAAGGGTCTTCCGCGCGTAGAAGCCTTTGGTATCTTTCCAGAGCATTCTAGGTTTTTACCAAAGCTAGGGACTGAGGTGATATATTTACAGTGATCACTTCAGACTGTGTTTTCCTTTTCATAAGACCAGTTAGGTACTTTTGTAATGAAATTGCACCGATCATCACAATTAATCCCAACCGAGTGACCGGTATTGGCAGTGTTTAATTGCACTTTAAGAGGGAGGGCCTAACAAGTCCACAAAAAATCTAGTCTTGAAGTATGGAAAACTTTTGCAGTAAACAATTACTTGAAACGTCTATAGGTGGCGCTTTTTTGAGTTTAAAAATGAGCCCCGAATTATTCACATTTCTGTACGCCACTGATATTTGACATTGAAGATGGCCGATGGGTAACTTAACCTCACATTAAATCCAAAGAAACTGATGAATTTACCGGAAAGCGACAGCGAAGAAGAGCTTCCTCCAGGATGGGAAGAGCGAGTGACGGCAGACGGCAGCGTCTTCTACGCGAATCACCTGACCAAAAACACCCAGTGGACCCACCCTCGCACCGGAAGAAAGAAGGTGGTGTCCGGTGAGCTCCCCTATGGCTGGGAGCGGTGCATCGACAAAGCCACCCAAAAAATAATCTACATCGACCACGAGAACCGCCGCACCACCTACACCGACCCGCGCCTCGCGTTCGCCGTCGAAGAGAAAGACCATCCGAACGACTTCCGCCAACGCTTCGACGCGTCCAGCACCGCTTTACAGGTGCTGCACGGCCGCGACCTCACCGGTAAAGTCGCGCTAATAACCGGCGCGAACGCGGGAATCGGATACGAAACCGCCCGCTCTCTCGCCAAGCACTCGTGCACCGTGATATTCGCCTGCCGTAACGTCGAATCCGCGCGAGCAGCGATCGATCGCATCGCCGAGGAGAAATCGACGGTGGCGGACCTATGCGAGGCGGTCCACTTGGATCTGACCTCGCTGAAGAGCGTAGTAGATTGTGCGAACTTCATCAAGACGAAACACAAACAGCTCGATATGCTAATACTGAACGCGGGCGTCTTCGGGCTGCCGTACACGAAGACGATCGACGGCTACGAGACGACGTTCCAAGTCAATCATCTCGCGCACTTCCACCTCGCTAACCTCCTGCTGCCTCTACTTGTGACCGGCAGTCGGGTGGTGATCGTGTCGTCCGAATCCCACCGGTAAGTTCCGATAATTAAAGCGCGACTTCATCTCTTCTTCGTTGCAGCTTTGCCAATTTGACCGTCGACAACTTAACGACGGCCCTCTCGCCGGACGTACCGAGCAAGTACTGGGACATGACGGCGTACAACAATTCGAAACTGTGCAACGTGCTGTTCGGGCGGCAGCTCGCGAAGAATCTGCAGTCGAACGGCGTCGGCGTGTTCACCCTGCATCCGGGGAATATGGTGTCGTCGTCGTTGACGCGCAACTGGTGGCTCTACCGGCTGCTCTTTGGCCTCGTGCGTCCGTTCACCAAGTCGCTGCAGCAGGCGGCAAGCACGACGGTTTACTGCGCGACCGCCGTCGAGTTGAACGGCGTGACGGGCGTGTATTTTAACAACTGCTTTCGGTGTCGGGAAAGCGAAAGCGCGCAGTCCGACGAGCTCGCTACCGCGTTGTGGAATTTGAGCGCGGAGATGATTAGTAACTTGTAGGTTCTGTGATACCGGGGCACTTGACTCCCGGGGGGGGGGGGGCTATTATGGATTATAATTAATTTTACAAATTAGTGTTTATAGTATGTGGATGTCTAGAGGGAGGGGGAGGGTAGTGTGCTAAAGTTCTATAAATAAATACAGTGTGGCAGCACCATACGCCATTCTCTAAATTGTCAATGTGTCCAAAACTTCAATAATCCCAAAGTAGGGGGGGGGGGGGCACGTTTAAAGTGGGCGATACTTGAATTTTTCCGAAAAAGAACAAAACTTTTTGTGGAGCTCTTGGTCAACTTGGTGACACGGGAGCGCGAGGGGCTGCGGTTTCAAATGCAAAGATATAAGAATTGTCCTGAAAAAAAACTTATTTTTCAGGTCTCTTAGTGAACTTGACGGTGACAGGAGGGGGAGGGGAGGGGGGGTTATATGCGGTTTCAAAAACAAAGATATTCGAAAGTTTCCGAAAATGAACAAAACATTTTTCGCGGTTCTCGGTTAACATCATGGGGACAAGAGAAGAGAGAATCAACTTCGAGCTTAGAGTGGGCGTGGCTATTGGAGGCGAAGCCACGTGCAACGTACGAAGCTATTGGTTTCAAACGCGAAAATATCCGAATTTTTCCGAAAAAAACAAAAAAAAACAATTTTTCTCAGTTAAAGGTCAACTTCAAAGGACCAAGAGAGGCGGAGGGGGTTAGTCTGCGGTTGCGAGCGCAAATTATTATTAAGACAATATTTCTCGCGGTTCTAGGTCAACTCGTGGGGATAATGGGGGAGGGGGGGGGCACGTTTCCGGTTAAGGGTGTTGCTAAGAAGCTACTGATTTCAAACGCAAAGATGCAAACTTTTCCGAATCCCTATAAAAGAGCACAAACAATTTTTCACTCTGATCTGTCAATTGTGGAGAGTAGGGGGGGGGGGGCTTCGCACCAAAAAAAGTGTGGTTATGGTAAACGAACTTGCTTGACAAATTACGAAGTCATACGCGAAAGATATTGCAATTTTTCCGATTTTACAAAAATATTTTTCGACCGTATCCGCCTACCCCGCTACACGAACATTCGCCGCGCCTGTTTCATTGAGAGGTGTACTGTGCGACCACCGCCGAGTTGAGCGGTGAGGGGGAGCGGAGCGTGCAAAAGTTCTGTAAATAAATACAGTGTGGCAGCACCGTACTACATTCTCTAAATTGTCGATGCGTCCAAAACTTCAATAATCCCAAAGTAGGGCAAAAATAAGCTCCCTTGTACTACACAATTTGAGAGAGGGGGTGAGGGGGGTATGTGTACGGTTTCAAACACAGATTAAAAGAACAAAAAATCTATTTTACGCGCCGTTATTTGTGAACTTCAAGGGGTCAAGAGGGGGGAGTACCCAGTTCGCGTTTAAAATAGGCGTGGCTATCGAAGGCGGAAGCCACGTGCAACTTTCGAAGTTGTAAGTTTCAAACGCGGAGATATTCGAATTATTCCGAAAAAAAACAAAAAGATTTTTCTCACGTTCTCAGTGAAGTTCAGGTGAGGAGGGGGGGGGGGGGCACACATTCACGTTTAAAGTGGGTAATACTTGAATTTGTCCGAAAAAGAATAATCCTAATTTTTTGCGGTTCTTGGTCAACTTCTTGGTGACAAGGGGGGTCTGCGAAGATATTCGAATGTTTCCGAAAATGGAGGCGAAGCGAGGTGCAACTTTCGAAGCTTTCCGAAAAAGAACAAAAAACCTATTTTTCACGGTTTAAGGTCGAGGGGGTTGGAGTTAGTCTGCGGTTTCAAACGCGAAAGTAGTCGAATTTGTCCGAAATAGAACAAAAAATATTGTTCGCGGCTCTGGGTCAACTTCATTGTGACAAGAGGAGGGGGAGGGGGGTTAGTCTGCGGTTGCAAGCTTGCAAGCGCAAATTATTATTATTAAGACGTATTAAGACGTTTGAATTTTTCTGAAAAATAACAAAATGTATTTTGCGCGATTCTTGGTATTATTTCAAAGGGTTAAGAGAAGTAGGTCTGGGGACTATCGGGGGCGAAGCCAAGTGCAACTTAGGAAGCTGTTTGTTTCAAACGCGAATTTTTCCGAATAAGAATCAAAATCTATTTCGTGACTCTGATCACATTCATGATAACAAGGAGAGGGGGGGCGGGGATCAGCATTTTAAACGCAAAGATTGAATGTTTCGAACACGAAAAATCACAAAAAAATGTTTTTCTGAAAAATGACAAAAAATACATTTCTCGCGATTCTAGGTCAACTTAGTGGGGATAATGGGGGAGAGGGGGGCGTTCCCGGGGGAGAAGGTGTGGCTATAAGAAGCTGCTGGTTTCAAACGCAAAGATGCAAACTTTTCCGAATCCTCTTAAAGGAGCACGAACAATTTTTCACGCTGATCTGTCAATTGCGGAGCGAAAGGGGGGGGGGCGTCGCACCTAAAAAAGTACCTATCGTAAACGAACTGCTTGACAAATTACGAAGTCATACGCGAAAGATAATGCAATTTTTCCGAATCTACAAACATGGGCGAGTTTTCACGCTTCTCGGTTAATTTGGGGGGTAGAGAAGGAGACGAAGCACGAATTTTTTTATTTTTCGACCGTATCCGCCTCTCTCACTACACGAACATTCGCCGTGCCTGTTGAATTGAGAGGGAAAGGCATCATCAGTCTACGACACAAATCGCGACATCCCAACCCCTTTTTCGAAAAATTCTTACAGTTCCCAAAGTATAATAAATAACTTTTATTTTTAAAAAACATGGTCATCGCCTAGAGAAGCAAGTTAGTATACCAGGTTCCTTTAAATTGTTTGCATCATAAGATCCCCTCGCCCTTCATTCCCCAACGAAATATTAGATGCTGCCTTGGGAAGTAAAATGTGAATAAGTTGTATGTGCGGTTACGGAGGAGCGGTGAGGGAGGGGGGGGGGGTTAAAACGGTACTACTCTTCAAAAGAATCGTTATTTTCCGACACATCCTCCGACCCCCTACATCGAAACGAGACGTCTTTATTAATGGGGTCAAAGTGTTTTAAGTGCGCAAAGATTACATTTTATTGAATAACAAGGATTTTATAGATGCAATTGCACACTGTATAATTCAATTTAATTTAAACAATAAACCATCATAAACACACATAATAATAACGAATTACATGAAAATGTCGCGTTCGTGTCGTGTCGTGTGTTTTCGCGAGCGCCCATCGAATTCGTACAACGTCGCCGCCACTGACACTGACTGACACCGAGTGTGGTTGCGAACGCGTCCGCTAGGGGGACGTTAATTTTTCCATTTCGTAATCAAACCAATTAATCAAAATCTTAAAAAAATTATAATTAAAACGAAACCGTTTCGTTATTTTCCATTCGAAATAAATCGCGCGCACGTGACGCTTGAATTTCCGTTCCCGACCAATTTATTCATTGTTCCCGAGATTCGAATTTGTGGGTCATTTCGCCGATACGCGGAAGTCGGCCGAAGTGTCGCCGTCGACGTCCGAACCCGCTAAAGATACATTCATAAACGATTCGCACGCAGTCGGGGGAAGTCAGATTTTTTGACGTTCCGCGAGAGTCGATAAAATACGGGTCTTTCGAAACGTTATGTAATAGGGCCGAAAGCCATGAAAGAAGTCGTCCAGTGAGAAACCGGCCAGTCGCGCTTTTTCACCCCCGTGCGTGACGTTTGGGGCGGATGGAAGTTTTCTTTTCGATTCGCGAAAAAATGTCGTAGTACGCGACGCGATGATGATTTCGAAAAGTTGACGAAACGCGCGCCGCAATTCATCGCCTTGTAATTCGGGGGAGAGAATAATGGGGAAAAAGGTGAAGAAGACGAGATGGCGTACACTTACGCTCAATGGTAAGCCGATTACATAATTTAGTTTGACTCGAGGCGTGTGTGTTACGCGAAGCACGTGTTTTTCCGTCGTTTTTTCTACGGCGACCAACGCGAATTCGCATCATGTTAGAAATTGCGGTCTAGACGTGTTTTTTTGCGACGGTGGTGGTGGCGGCGGCGGCGTTTCGCCCTCCGCCCGACAGCACACAATCGAGTATTTATTATTGGCACGAGATTAATCGGCTTTCTAAAGTTCAATTCTAAATTTATATAATTTACTGCCGGTTACGAATCTTGACCTTTGACCTACGACCTCCTCAAGAAGCACCCCTGAACCAGAGAGTACGAAATCGATAAATGGAGCAGGCGAGATTATCGCAAAAACATCCGTCTGCGATATGCACCTCTCTCCCGCGATGTAATATCGGTGCCGGTGTTTTCGAAATCGATAGCAAGCGGCCGCTCGCGGTGGAAAAAAAAAGGGGCGCGCGTACTCGGCGAGGACTAAAATTAGAAATCACGAGACCGAAATTCACGCGCTTCTGCACGTGATGTAATAACAGAGTCGAAATTTGAATTTGAAATTTTGCTCCCAAATCCGCGCTAATCAGTGACGTATGTCATTGGGCAATAGAGAACAATAGATCGAGTTAGCGTTGATTGACGGCCTTCGTCACTTTGGGGGGTGGTGACGGCGGCACCGGAGGAAGAGCGCTACGTTAATAGTCGACACTTAAAATTCCTCACCAAACAATGAACTTTTGCGAGTGCCGGTCGAATAAGAGAGATCTCTTCTGCCAAGTTTTTTTTTTCGCAATCCGGCGCGCTCGCATTTTCGAATTTCGCCCCTTCCCGCGCGCACGCGGAAGCGAGCGCGCGTGAATAAGTTCGTCAAACACGCTGTTTACACAGAGCGATTAAGTTGTTTATTTAAACAATTTCGTTGCAGGTCACCAGAGCGATAGCGAGGAATCTCTGCTAACGGCCGGCGATAATTACCAACGTAAATACTCGAAATTCTCGTACTCGACCCACTCGAGCCCCATAAGAAAGTTCGAGCACGACAGCAGCAAAACGACGCGATCGAACAGCACGACCAGCGAGAAGAAGGCCACCTTCAACGAGGGTTCGTTAATCTCATGGGAAACTCCCGGGTTTTCGCAATTTAAATTTTAGATGAGTACACGCGTATCACGACCCCTCGACAGGACGTCCTCTTCAAGAAGGGCTACCTGAACAAGCCGAAACTTTACCAGACGCAAACGTCGACGGGCACCTGCTCGACAGCCAACTCCACCTCGACGTGCACTCCCGACCATCAATCGGCCGACGGTATGGAGGGTACGGACGTCGAGTACGAATCGCAATTTGTCTTCCCCAACGGGTTCATCGACCAAAACGGAATCTACTACATTAACAGTAAGCGCTCGGGTCGGCGAGTGCGTTCGATTAACAAACCTCCCCTTTGCAGGTTTCGAACCATTCCCATTCGTCGTCTATAACGCCCCCATTTGCTACGCGGAATATCCGAACTCGAGGACGAAACGTTACAGCACGGATTCCATGGTTAGTAACTATTCATCTGATCACCCTGTATATAAATGTATGCATATTATGACATAGGTGTCTGGCAAATTCTCACATTAATTTTCTCTATTTTGTAACCACATGTTAACCACTACTGTACTTATTCATTTATTTATGTAGGTATTCACTTCAAATTTGAATTTAAATTGCCTAAAGTTCCTGTGTCAGGAAAGTGTCGAAAAATGTAGGCTTTTTCGCACAGGTTGTGGGAACATCACTAAAGAATTAGCAAATATTTTAAGTGTGAAGATCGTGTGACAATATTTTTTCTTTGGTTAGTAAAAAAGGGGATAACTGCATATTTTTGATCATCCTGTACCAACACTACTGTCGTTTTTTTTAGTATTGTACGCCCCTACATTTTCGCGATTAAAAGAAATACAGAAAAATGTTTATTACAAAAGTTTCTTGAAAATGATGATGTGATGAACAAACTGCCGTTTTCAAAATAAATATACGGGGTCAGTTAAAAAAGTTATTGGACCTAACCTCATTCTTTTAAATCGAACACCTTGTATATTTTAATCTAAAAAAATAGCATATTTAAAGTCACTGTTCAAAAATATAATACCAAAAACATTCAAAACTCTTTTTGAACCACTTGACTATCATCCCTGATATGTTAAATTTTTGAAAAGAGAGTTTAATATGCTTTTTAGATTAAAATATACAGGGTGTTCTATTTCAAACAATGATGTTAGGTTCGATAACTTTCTTACCTAACCTTGTATACTTATTTTTGAAAACGGCAGATGATTCAACAATCATTTTCAAGAAACGTTTGTAATACCTACTCATTTTTATGTATTTCTTTTAAATCAAAATATTTCGATTTCCCCCCATATCTCTTAAGCGAGCGAGATTTTTATTTTACAATTTTAAGCTTGATTCAACATGACGCCTATATCACTTTTTTATAGCACTACCAATTACACGGATACCGTATAAAAGTGGAACACCCTGTATAGGGGGTATCGATATTATTTTAGGGTCGCCGTTTAGAGTATTGTCAAACTTGAAAATGACTTGGCGGGTTCGTGCGGGTTTGATGTATGTGACTAAATATTATTTCGAATGGAACATAAGCTCTGTTTCGCGGCCGCCCTCACCTCGCTCAAGCGCGCGATAAGCCATTACGCTTGCTCGTCTTGCACGGATGAAGCATATTTCTTTAATCGCCTTTCACAGGAAAATTTTGAGACATCCTATTATAGACCTATACTATACCAATGAAAATATTCATTTGATCACCCAGTATGAGAATATTTTCGTAGAATTGGGCGGTACCGTACCCCCCCTCCCCCCGCCGGTTCTACATTCGCAAAAATCGGCAAAAGACAAACATTTTCAGGAGAGCATCTAACATTTTGTGGGAGGTCGTAGCTCTGGGGAATATTCCTAGGAGCCCCAGCGATACCGCTCTAGTATTAGAAAATCTAATCTCTCCCAGGAGGAAAAGAGAAAGAAAGATTCAACGTTCCTTTAGTTAAAACTATCATAAAATTTTTATGTACTGGGACCATGTGGCTGGGGGTATCCCATACCTCCCCAGACTCCACAGTGCTATGTTCTCCCACAAAACGTTACATAGTCTCCCAATAATGTTTGTCTTGTGTCAAAAGCGCTTAATATTTTGTGGGAGAATGTAGAACTGGGGGGTATAATCATTAATACCCCCCCCCCCCAGAGATATCGCCCTAGTACACGAAGAGAAAGAGATAGACAGAAAGAAAGATTCAATGTTCCTTTACTTAAAACTATCATAAAATTTTTCTGTACTGAGATCGTGTGGCTGGGGGGTATTCCATACCCCCCAGACCCCCCGGTTCTACATTCTCCCACAAAATATTAAGCGCTTTTGGTACAAGACAATCATTTTTGGGAGAAGGTAGCACCGGGGCATATGGAATATCCCAGAGCGATATCGCCCCAGTACACGAAGAGAAATAGAGAAAGAGAGAGTCGAGAAAGAAACAAAAATTCAATGGTCCTTTGCATAAAACTATCATACAATATTTGTGTACTGGAGCGGTGTGGCCTCGGGGGTATTCCAGACCCCTCCGGTTCTACCTCGCCCAAAATACTGTGCGCTTTTAGCATTTACATCATAATTTTTAGAAAGATACCATTTAAAGTGAACTCTTTAAGAGAACGTAGAACCGAGGGGAATGGAACCCCCTCTCCCCTCCCCAATATACGGCAGTCCTCCAGGAGAGAGAGAGAGAGAGAGAGAGAGATGTCCTGTATTGCTGTGCCTCCCTTCACTCAAATATGAATTCGACAATTCGGCGTTTAGTCTGCATAAAACCTCAAAAAAAACACTTTAATGTTGAGTATTTATACAGTGAAGTTTTGTCGAAACATCCTGTAGATCTATACTATACCAATGTAAATATTCATTTGGCGATCCTGTATAAACACTGTTCGCGAACCCTATTTTTAAATAATTCTACAGAGTATTGTGGAATTTTGAAATTGAAATATTGTACAGGGTGAGTCAACGATTGCGCGGACTAACTTAATGCCTTGAAGATAAGATTTTTCGATGGAGTGCTTTTGTATTATAATATGGTTGAATAGTCTCCACATTTTAAAAATGTTTGGAATTATACAGGGTGCGCCCACATAGTAGGGCGCCAAAATGGTACATTTTTTTAAATAGGACCCCCTGTATTTGAATGCATTTTTGAGTTCTACGTGTAATTGTGTCTTTTTTATTATATGGTTAATATCCGAAAAGCTAGTAGTTTTAAAGATAATTCCATTTGTAAGAAAAATTGGGCATTTGCAAGCGTCAGTATATTGTCAAAATTATTACTTAAATTTTGATTCCATGTTTTATATCTTTTATCCTGGGTTAAGTAAACGTCAAATAAATACATCTACGTATATGAAACATTAAAAAAATAGCTTACAGGGTGTTTTTTTCTAGTCCAAAGTTACAAAACTTCAATATTAAAAATCATCTCACTTTTTAAACCCTAGATAAAAATATAAAACCTGGAATCTAGATTTAAGTAATAATTTTGAACATTATACTGACGCTTGCAATGCGGGGGGGGGGGGGGTCTATTAAAAAAAATGTACCATTTGGGCGCGCTACTTTGTGGGCGCACCCTGTATAATTCCAAATATTTTTAAAATGTGGAGAATATTCAACCATATCATAATACAAAAGTACTCTATCGAAAAATCTTATCTTCAAGGTTAACTTACTCCGCGCAATCGTTAACTCACCCTGTACAACGTGCCTTAAAAATTATATTGCCTCATTCTTTGTATTAGACACTGTCAAATTTTTTTGAAACATCCTGTAGTGTATGATTAAAAGTATTTCTTTGATCGCTCTGTTATAAGCAGCATCGATTCTTGTGACTGTTCCTTCAAAAAATTTTTGAAGAATTGTTATGTTATACAAACATATTTTTGAATCACCTTGTATAAGTGGTATAGATTTTATTTTAAGGGTACGACTTTGAATGGTGTAAAATGTGAATTAGAAAAATTAGTGGACGTTGCAGATAAGTCAATTTCTTTGTAAACGAATGATAATGTATACGGGGGTTTTGGCAGAACGCCGTGTATAATTCAAAATAATTTTGATTCGGCTACCAAACCAAATTTTGAAAATGTGCAAATCCCGAAAACGTTTTTGAAATTTGAGGAAGTTGTCAGAGATTTTGAAAATGCTCAGAAAATGGTTCTGTTTCCAAAGTCTTCGAATTGAATTTTCGGAAGTGATATAGTGTGTCTCACATTTAAATTGGCCCCTAGACCATGACTTAATTAGTCCGTCCATTCATCTGTTAAGTTGGCTCGCTCGCTTTGCGAAAAAGTGTTATTAAGACAAAGCGCGCTGGCCTTCTTTGATGTAATGAATGAATCACTTATGATTTTGTTGGCGCTTTGTCTAATTTTATTACAAATCTACTTACCGCAACAAAAATTCTCGTAAATAAATTTAGCGCTAGAAGAATTCTCGCCATTAAGCGGGGATTTATTTTTAGACCTGTCAAGTGCGTTCAGAAAGCTAAAGTTAGATCGTCTCTTGTTTTTTTTGCAGGCGGAATCTGTCAGTCCCCAAAATGAGGAGTCCGGCGCGACGAATGTCTCAACGCAGCCTTCAGGTGAGTCTCGGTTGTTTTTTTTTCGTCTCTAGCGATAGATTTGCAGACGAAGAACAGCCGGTGCGTTTGAAGAAGAGGCGGCGTCGGAAAGTCTCGCCTTCGAAGTCGGTTACGTCGGAGGCGAGTAGCGACGATGTTTTTAAGACTGAGGAACGCGATGCTCAAGATGTTGCAAAGGAGAATAAGAGCGAGTTGAAGGCTGATGCCGAAGAGTTCATTCCAAGAAATTTGCAGGCGAACGTGCACTTCTTCAACGTGCCACCGAATTTTATTCCGGTCCCGTTCGATGCGCCGCCCCCGTTCGTGCCGGTCAACTTCATCTCGCCCGCTCAAAATTTCGTAAACGTAATTCCGGAAGTTCAGGAGGCGAAGCCGGACGCCGAGGCGAAGAAAAAGACGGACATCGACATCGCGAAGATCGTTTGGAAGCTCGAGGAGGCCGCCAAGGAGCAGGACGGCAAGAAGTCGTACAAGCCGAAGACGAGGCCACGTTTCGGCCACTATCAAAATCGGGATTGGAAGCCGAAGATTGCCGAAGCGCCTGCACCGCCGAGGGGGTTACGCAACGCAAAGCCCGTCGAGAAAAAGACTGAAATTAAAGTAGCGCCGTCTCCGGTTCGCGCTCCTCGCAAGTCCAATCAGTGGATTGCGGTCGCGAGCAGGAAGAAGCGCAAGAACAAGGGGGTCGAGGAGGAGGAGGAGGAGGTGGAGGTGGTTGAGGAGGCCCCGCCGCTTAGTGACGACCTTTTCGAAAGTTTCGACATTAACCAATTGGTCGACGTTGTACCACCTTCGCAGCTTGAAACAGCTCCGTCTCAACCTGAAACCGGTCTTCCGGAAATCGTAACGGAACCCGTCAAATCCGAACCGGACATTCGCACACCTCCCCCAGAAGTACGTAAGAAAAAGAAAAAGACAATAAAGGTTGCAACAAAGAAGGTGATTGTAACCGATTTTCCTCCTGTGGAGGTGGCAGAAGAACCGCCCTGTGAACCACCGGCGTGCGAAGTGTTCTCACCACCCGCTCCGGAGGAAACGATCTCGACAGCAGTCGTCGAAGACAAAATTATCACCGAGGAAGAAACGGCGGTAAAATCGCCGAGCGAGACTCCCGAAAAAAAGAAGAAGAAAAAGAAGAAACCCGCCAAATCGACCTCGAACCCGACCCCAAGCTCCGACTGCGACACCTACGACTTCCTCCTCGACACCTCCGACGACTTCGACAAGAAGACCAACGTCGAAATCTCCCAGGAGCTCGACCGCATGATACAGAAGGGCATGTACAGCAGCCTCGAGGGGAAGATTCGGTCGATGAACATCGACCTCGACGACGCGTTCTTCCGGATAGTCGCCAGATCGGAATCGCCGCCGCGCCCGTCGACCTCGAGGGGAATCTTCAGGTGGAACCTGGAAGAGTTCCAGGATAAAGGTGAGGATAACCAAAACACGCCGACGATTACCTTAACGAATGTTACTAGCGTTCCGTCTGAGCCGATTTTAAGCGGATCTCCGCCTCCTCCTCCGCCGCACTATCCGATCACGCAGGCCGTCAGGGAGTGGATGACGAGGACGCGCGAGAATACGCCCGACGTCGATATATTTAAGAGCGCCAGGGAGCTGGGGGACGACGAGGTCGTCCTGTGGAGTGCGCGCGAAGCGGAGACGGAACCGAAGAATACAATTGAAGACTGTGAGGAAGCAATAGAGGTTTACGAGAGCCGCTACGGAAATAACGAGGACTTTTTGAGGATTAGGAGCGAAATCGCAGAAGAGGCACAAAGAAATACTCGTCGCAGCGACCTACCGTACAGGGCGATCTGCTGCAACCTCATGTGAATCCAAAGATCTATTTTTTTATTAATTTTTAGCATTTTGCGTGTTAAAGTATTGAGATAGTTTATTTTCAAGTTTGGGTGTTCTTATTGCTCGCTATTTACTATACGCCCACGAATCTGGGCAAAGTCTGAAAATCGTGCATGATTTACCATCGTTTTGTTTTTAATAATAATAATGTTACTGTTATATAGTTTTAGGATAGATGGTGCAAAGCGCGGACTTCACTACTAGGCGCGTACCGTGTAATTCGTTAGTTTTTTAATTAAGTAGCTCGTTAGGTATTGTTTTTCATTTCTCGTTTAGTCATTACATGCAACTGTGTTCCTTTTTTTGCATTAATTACAGCTAGAAGCGCTATAATTCTATTGTAATACGTAGGTAATTAGAATTTGTTTTTAATGCGATTGGTGATTAGCGGTTTACTTAATTTTATTGTTACCTCTTGTTTGTTAATTTTCAAATTTGTGCCTTTGCGAATTTTTCAAATAAAAACTTCAAAACTACTCACCACGCTCCTCCGACGACCGAAGCCCCGGGGCTCCTCATTACAAGCGAACGTATTCCGATAAAAACCGCAAGAGAATTCAAAATGGCTGTACGCCTGGCGGGATCGCCGAACGCTGTGAAGTTGCAGATGTCATCTTTGACAATTTTAAATTTTTAAGCGCTGTTGCCACGTCGTTTTTGTATACCCAGATTTCACAAACGCTTCATGCTCGGTCGCGCGATTTTGTTGCTTCAAAGCAAAAACCTTGTTCTCTTATCTTTGAAATTTGCTATAGTGTGGTTTATGTGTTTTCTAGGGCATGTAAGCGCTTAAGAGGATAGAGAATACTTTTTGTTGACCACTAAATGGTTTTCCGATATTTTATTATGCACTTTCTACGTGTAAACAAGCTTTGAACGCTTTCCAGAGTTTCCCAACACCAAGTTTTCTATGCGTTTTCATGCCTCTTACACTCTGAAAGACTTTCAAAGTTCTGCACACTTCTGTTCAGACGCTAGAAAGCTCTGGAAACAAGTTTTTATTGCAGGAAAATGTGCAAGAAATTTTTGGAAAGCATCCAAAAAGCTCCTTTTATTGTTTCAAATCATAGAAAAATCAATAACGCACTTGGAACACTTGAAGGATTTTCCAGACCCTTCTATACATTTCCTAGAAAATCTACTATTGCCCTGGAAAAGTTAGATATGGCTTTCCAGGGCCTCCTAAGCTCTTTTACTACTCTAAAGCACCTAGTAGAGAGCCTAGAAAGTTCCGGAAAATCTTTCAAGGCCCTTGAAAAAAGTGTGACTGCTACACAAGATCTTAGGCACATTCGTTTACTAAGCTCCTATCTTTACTAAGCGTTTAATTTGCGATTAGTAAACGAACACACCTTTTGTTAATATCTAGAATAAATAAAATTTAATGTTTTCGCATATGTTTCTTCAGGACACTTTTATAAGCGGTCTTAAGCCCGCACAACAGACACTCGTAGTTTTTGATATTGGTGTGTCTTCGTAAATGCGTCTTGAGATTACTTTTCCGTATCGTCTTATAGCTACAGAAGGTGCAGAAGAAGCTCTCGCCGACGATGTGCTTGAGCAGGTGCAGCTTTAGACAGTCTTTACGTATCGTCTCGTAGTCGCACTGCTCGCATTTGAACTCCTTAAAGTCGGAATGCGTGAGTAGGTGTCTTTTTAGGCTCGCCTTCTGTATCGTTTTAAAATCGCACTGGTCACATTTGAAGTCTTTCACGTCGTAGTGTTTGAGTACGTGCTTCTTTAGGTTGCTCTTGTAGAACGAGCGAAAGTGGCACTGGTTGCAGTTGAACACCTTCCTGTTCGAGTCGCTCGTCGTCTCCGGACACGAGGCATCGTATTCCTCCTTGATGATCACGTCGAACGGTGGAAAAGGTGGGTGGTCTTCGTCGTTGCTGTCGTGTAATTCTGTTTTGATGGTGCAATGGTCGAATGCGATACGTTCATCACCTTCCAGCATTATAGATACACATTTAAAATTCTTTTGTGGAACGAAAACAATTAAACATAACCTCAATTGCATATGACAGTGTTGCCAAGTGATAGGGCTGAGGAAACCCCTGAGAGCACTGCAAACCTTTGTACACCAGTAAAAGGGTTTTCCGCTTTTCTATGTTTTTCCACAGCCAAGCAAGTTCTGAACGCTTTCCATAGTTTTCCAAGCGTGCAGGTAGAGGTCTATGAAAGACGCCCGAAGGGTTCTAGAAGGAACATCGTAGGAGGCTCTGGAAATCTCTTGTATGCAGGAATCCTTGACAGGCACTTACTAAGTTCTGGAAAGCGTTAAAAGACGCCTTTCAAGCACTTATCAGTATCGCTTTTCGGTTCAGGTTCAGGTCATCTTTTTAGACTTTGTCCAGGTCTTATTCGGCTTGGAACTTTTAAAGTTTTGCAAGTGATCTAGGAAGCCGTGAAGAAACTCTATCCTTTTAAGCGCTTACATGAACCACCCTATAGCACAAAAGCGCTGACTTTTCGGAAAAATCGAGTTTTCTAGTTTTTTTTTGTTTTGAAAACACTTAAACGCTAAAAGTGCTAAATATTTTGGGGGAAGAATGTAGAATCGGAGGGTCTGAGGGGAATGGAATACCCCCCAGGAAAGAGAAAGATACGATGTTTCTTTTTCTACAATTATCATAATATTTTCGTGAGCTTAGATTAATCGGCGAGGGGAAGATTGTAGAACCGGGGAGTCTGGGATATCCCCCAGAAAAAAGAAAAATTCGACGTTCCTTTTCCTACACTTATCATATAGCATTTTCGTGCGTTAGAGAGAACGGCGCGGGGGAGGGGGGTACTGGTCCATACCCCCCGATGGTCCATTCTTACTCAAAACGTTCAGCCCTTTTCCTTTTCATAAAGGACCATCCAATCTTCCCTTTGATACTCACTTCCTAACTGCTAAATGCGCTAAATATTTTGGGAGAAGAATGTAGACCCCCCCCCCCCCCTCAGGGAACAAAAGATTCGATGTTCCTTTTCCTATAATTATCATGAGATTTTCGTGCGCTAGAGTACAATCAATTTTGTTAGAACTCTGAATATTCTTTTGTCTTTTAGAAATATCTGTGATTTTTGAAGATTTTTTGTTCTAGAACTTAATTTTACTAGAAAGTCATGATCATTTTTTTCGATTTGCAGGATTTGTACACTGTGTTTTAGACATTAGAACATATTAGCAAATTTTTAAAGGGTTTTTTTACAATTTTTAATGGATTTTAGAACTAAATTCATTTTTGTAGAACTCAATGAACACTTGATCTATATTTACGGTGTTCATAATTTGTACATTTTTTTTAGACATTTACATTAGAAGAAGTTAGCAGTTTTGGAGTTTTCCACAATTTTTGAAGATTTTTAATGTTTTCGAACTTAAATGATTTTGTTAGAACTTTATGCACACTTAATTCATTTGTACGATTTTTTAGACGTTTACATTAGCAATTCTTTTACCCTTTTTACCCCTTTTAGAACTATCTATAATTTTTAAAGACTTGGTGCTTTAGAACTTAATTAATACTTTTAGAACTCTATGAACACTTTGATCCAATTTTCTTTAATTTTCGCATAATAAACTAAAAAATTTTTTCACATTTTTAAAGAGAACCACTTTATCATTTTCGTAAAAACAAAAACTCAGTTATTTCAAAAACAAAGATGGCGTGGGGCGATCAATTGTTTTTGCAATAACCTGCTTTTAACTTCTTAACCGTTTGACGGATTGTAACAAATTTGGTATTGTTGAAAAGAGCATTCCTTGGGCAACAAGAATCAAAATATAAAATATAAATATAGTTAATTGAGTTGAATCCTTATCCGCCAGGGGGCTAGTTTTGACACTATGATCTGAAATCCTAAAAAAATCCAAAAAAACAAATGGAATTATATGACTTTTTCTTTATGAAAAAGTAGCCAAATAACACCCAATAAGGCCAGTGAAAACGGTTAAATTAATTAATTAAAATGCTTCAATTGTATCTTATTTGACGTATTTCGGGTATTTGTCGATGGCGCGAAAGATTGTTTGGAAAAGGACCCTACACTTTCAGGTAGGCCTTGGAAAAATAAACAAAGAAGTTAAGAAGGCTTTTCTTGCCATTTTTTATGCTTGTTAGAACTTTCCATAATTTTTGAAGATTTCGACACGCTATTTTACTTTTTTGATACCACTAACAATTACGGAAATTACAAAAGTGTCCACACCCTGTACATTATTTTTTAGTGAGCATTAGAACATACATATTAGCAATTTTTGAAAGATTTTCTGTACAATTTTTGAAAGCCTTTAGTACTTTTGAACTTCATTAAGTTTTTAGAACATTTCATTCACTTCAACAGTTCTCAGAATTTTCAATTACCTTTTGGGCACTTAACTTTAGAACCTGTTAATAATTTTTTACGGATTTTTTGCGATTTTTAATGGATTTTAGAACTAAATTCATTTTTTTAGAACTCAATGAACACTATCTATATTTACGGTGTTAATAATTTGTACATTTTTTTTAGACATTTACATTAGAAGAAGTTAGCAGTTTTGGAGTTTTCCACAATTTTTGAAGATTTTTAGTGTTTTCGAACTTAAATGATTTTGTTAGAACTTTATGCACACTTAATTCATTTGTACGAATTTCGGAAGGTTTACATTATTTTTTAGACGTTTACATTAGATCACATTAGCAATTCTTTTACCCCTTTTAAAACTATCTATAATTTTTGAAGACTTGGTGCTTTAGAACTTAATTAATACTTTTAGAACTCTATGAACACTTTGATCCAATTTTAACGATTTTCAGAATTTGTACATTATCTTTTTGGCATGTACCGGGTGACCCAATAGGACTGTTCCTCGGCCATATCTCGAGAATCGTTCGTCATATGTCTTAGGGATAAAAAAAATTATTGAGTAGATCGGTCATGAAGAATCGCTGGAAGATATTAAGTTCTAAAAATGACCAACAGAGGGCGTAAATGCCATCTTAAATTTAAAAATTGCATTTTCTTTAATTTTCGCATAATAAACTAAAAATTTTTTTTCACATTTTTAAAGAGTATATCATTTTCGTAAAAACAAAAACTCAGTTATTTCAAAAACAAAGATGGCGTGGGGCGTTCAATTGTTTTTGCAATAACCCGCTTTAACTTCTTAACCGTTTGACCGATTCTAACAAATTTGGTATCGTTGAAAAGAGCATTTCTTGGGCAACAAGAATCAAAATATAAAATATAGTTAATTGAGTTGAATCCTTACTCGCCAGGGGGTTAGTTTTGACACTATGATCCAAAATCCTAAAAAAATCCAAAAAACAAATGGAATATGATTTTTTATTTATGAAAAAGTAGCCAAATAACACCCAATGAGGACAGTTTTCAAAATCTCGTTCCTAACCTCAAATTTTGGGAAAGTGAGATTAATTTCTCGATGGCGCGAAAGATTGTTTGGAAAAGGACCCTACACTTTCAGGTAGGCCTTGGAAAAATAAACAAAGAAGTTAAGAAGGCTTTTCTTGCCATTTTTTATGCTTGTTAGAACTTTCCATAATTTTTGAAGATTTCGACACGCTATTTTACTTTTTTGATACCACTAACAATTACGGAAATTACAAAAGTGTCCACACCCTGTACATTATTTTTTAGTGAGCATTAGAACATACATATTAGCAATTTTTGAAAGATTTTCTGTACAATTTTTGAAAGCCTTTAGTACTTTTGAACTTCATTAAGTTTTTAGAACATTTCATTCACTTCAACAGTTCTCAGAATTTTCAATTACCTTTTGGGCACTTAACTTTAGAACCTGTTAATAATTTTTTACGGATTTTTTGCGATTTTTAGACCTTTTCATAAAAACATTTTGGATAAATTTCATGGCAAAATGAAAAATTTCTCCGATGGGTATTCACACACGATTAGTGCACTGTGCGCGGGTGCACCATCCTGTTGAAACCTACAGTTTGCAACATTCGTAATCAAAAATGCTACTCAATACAGTGTATACTTTTTTCCGGTCCATATAAAAATATGAAGTTGATGATGGTTCCTCCGAAACGAAACGTTGTGTTTGAAAATCTCCCAAAGCTGTCTTCTAGAGCTCAAACAGTGGAAGATGAGAAAGTAAAAAGAGCTTAGAATTCTTATTCGATTGGATAACGTATTGGAGTTCAAAACGACGTTTCGATCTCTACCATCATCAGATCGAAAGAGTAAATTTTCACAACCCCACTCC
The DNA here is from genome assembly GCF_008802855.1 of Photinus pyralis. Taxonomy (NCBI): domain Eukaryota; kingdom Metazoa; phylum Arthropoda; class Insecta; order Coleoptera; family Lampyridae; genus Photinus; species Photinus pyralis. Next base: position 11,723,632 of record NW_022170250.1, read on the forward strand.
GGTAAAGTCGCGTTTTTTTGCGCCACGACGCCAATAGCATTGCGCGCGAGTTTCGTCAGCAAATAACGACCTACAACTTAATCGAATTTGCGGTAATCCTGTAAAAGACTAATACGCGAAGACCCACAAGGGCCCATGCAGTATAAAAAGGCAAAGAGCGCGCCTCAACAGATATTGATCGAACGAAATTCGAACGGCTAATTTTAGTAGGTACGCGGCGGTCCATCAAGGGATGCTGGAGGAGGAAATCAATACACGCGCGACGTTTTAAGGGACGCCTCTCGCGCTCGCGTTGCGAATATGAGGGTGAAAATACTTAAATAAACAATGAAATTTAATGGGTCATTTCAAGGGGAGAGTTTACTTCATTTTGTGGTACTCCAGCATATTGGCAGGTGAGTCGCGCGTCTTCCCAATTCTTTGCCAAACACTTTACCATAGTGCTCCGTTCAGGTTACGCCGGCCTCTTCTGCCCGTTGCTCCCAATTTTGCTGATCTCGAATAAGCTCTATCGGTATCTGACCGACGTTCTCTTCACCTTTTGGCAGTCGTACCCGACGGTGAGTCCCAAACTCGAATGAAACCCGCGGCGATTAGTGAACTGTTGTAGGTACTTTTGGAGGTGCTATGCGGTTGCGACGTGCAAATCTTAGGCGATCCCATAAAGGCCAACGAGACATCGTTGCTGATCATGAACCACCGGACGCGGACCGACTGGAATTTCCTCTGGCCCGCCGTGTTTCACTCGACTCACGGTTTCAGTAGGTACAAGTATCCGACAAAGTTCGTGCTCAAGGACATTATACGGCACATCCCCGGCATCGGGTGGGTAATGCAGCTCGCCTGCTTTCTCTACATAAAACGAAGCTGGAGCTTGGACCGCGCGAAGATCGACGAGTACATCAACTACTTCTGCGAGATCTGCTACAAATACACCCTGCTGATATTTCCCGAGGGAACCGACTTCACGGAGACGACCAAGGAAAACAGCAACCGATACGCGAAGAAGCACGACCTGCAGGTAAACCGTCCGCACGCGAAACCCTTACTGACCCGCACACTTTAGCGGTACGAATACGTACTCCACCCGCGCACCACCGGTTTCGTCTACCTAGCCGAGAAGCTCCTGGAGAACAACGCGTTGGACGCCCTCTACGATCTCACCCTAGTCTACCCGGACACGGTTCCGCAAACCGAAAGGATCATGTTTAACGACGGCAAATTTCCTCAGCAAGTGAAGATACACTTCACGAGGTAAGCGCACCGAAACGGTGGCCGACCTGACGTCACCGATTGCAGGTACCCCGCGTCGGTTCTGCCGAAAACCTCCGACGACCTGAGGATCTTTCTCGAGAGGCGGTGGCTCGAAAAGGAGCGCGTGCTGCACGAGTTTCACGTCACCGGTCACTTTCTGCACGGCGAGATACTCAAACGGACCGATCTCACCTACCTTTACGCGTCGTTCGTATTCTGGACCCTGTTGCCTTACGTCGTTTTATACTGTTTATACGAGTACCTCTACTTTAGATACCTCGTCGTCGGTCACACCGTTCTCATGCTCATCCTGAATTGCACCACCGACGGATTTCCCGAAGTCGAAATCGTCGTCTACAAATTGAAGAAGAAACTATTTTCGACCCCGTTTTAAGTTGAATTATAATTAATGTACTTTTTTCCGTAGATTTCTGACGTGAATTCAACGTGCCAAAATAAGTGTGTAAATGTAATATATTTAAATAATTAAGAAATAAATAATAATAAGCATCATAACCTCAAAATATGATTTAGTAGCGCAAACGCACGGTACATCGCAACTACCAAGCGGTAGACACAACAAACAATCAAGCAAAGTACGAGGGTTGTCCAGAAAGTAGCAGACATTTTGAAATAAAAATTTTAAAATCTATTATTACATACATTTGGGCTATTTATCAACACAAGCACCATTCAAATTGAGGCACTTATCATAGCGTGGCGCAAGTGTTTTGATTCCAACTTTTATAAATCTGACGCCCAAATGTATACAATAATAGATTTTATTTACAATTGTCAAATTTTTTATTTCAAAACGTCTGCTACTTCTGAACAACCCTCGTATCTTCAGATTCTCTCCTCCTCATGACAATTTTTGAAAATTTTCAAAAGCCGCGGAGTTTTCAGAAGTTTCATAGGGTCTTTACGTATCTTTTACAGACCTTAGAGTACACGTTTTATAGATTTGTAAGCCTCTGAATTTCAAGGGGTTTCCAATAGCTTTTACATGGTCTCTCCTCTCTTTAAGAGCCTTTGCGAGTCCTTAAAAACCCTTTTATGAGTTTTAAAGTTCTTTAAGTATTTTTAAATTAGTCTTATAATGTAGAACCGGGAGGTGCACAAAAATCTCACGATAATAAGTGTAGGAAAAGGAAACATTAAACCTTTGTTTCTTTCACGGAGAGTACTCACCCCCCCCCCCCTCTTCACGGCCCCAGTACTAGCTACGTTCTCCTCCAAAACGTCTAGCGGTAAGGATTCTCATTAAATTCGTCTAGGAGGGTAGGAAGATCGAAGGCTTCAATCGTCGGAGTTGCGGAAGATGCGCCACCCCGGGCTACCATACACGAGCAAGACAAGGTGCCAAAAGGGCATTTCCCGAATTTGTCCAAAAAGCCTCCCCCTCCATCGCCTTTAATCGACAGCGCCATAACTGGCCCACGTAAAACGTATGAGGTCTCAACCCAAAAGTATAGGCCGTTTGGGGGGAAGGGGAACAAAGTTTGTGTTGATCGCAGTCTCTCCGCCTAGGAAAACCTTACAAGTGGCCATATGCCCCGCCCTCCAACGAAAGAGGGGTGCGGGAAAAATTTTCAAAAGAAAATCGGGCAGTTTTCAAAAACTAATTTAAGATTCGTGATTTTCATGTTCAAAAATCCCCGATACCATTTTAATCGAAATCAGAACTTTTTCGCTCCCCCATTTAGGAGTGCGCTTGTTTTCGTGGTAGGAATTTTAGAAACAAACAATTGAATTACAAGTGGTTTCCCACTATTTCGACCCACTGAATCTAATAACTGCCTGCTGTCCAGTCGGAAAATGGAACCGAACGGGCGACATTCAAGTTGGTGTCCAATATGGCGGATTTGGACCACCCTGATGCTGCATTCGCCGCCTAAAAGTTTGGGCAAAATATGAGAAATCGCGTTTTTTCACTTCCGGCCACTTCCATCGTGTTCCTTGACCCCAAAAACGGGGGTCTAAACCTTTGCACCTAATTAGTAGTTAGTTCACTTTTCATTTTCTTGGATTTTTAAGGTAGTGCTCTGCTGAGTTCATATGAACCTAAGAGAACATGTCAGAATTTTTTTAAAAAAGGGAACATTTAATTCGGTAATAGGACCCTTAATTAGCACCTAATTATTAGTTAGTACACTTTTCATTTTCTTGTATTTTTAAGGTAGTGCTCTGCTGAGTTCATATGAACCTGGCAGAACATGAAATAATTTAAAAAAAAAAAAGGAGCATTTAATTCGGGGATAGGGCACTTAATTATGCAATATGTTTGATTGTTCTGCTAGGTTTATGGGCAAATGGTTTTTAATTGCCAGGGGCTTCAGAGCGGCGCCTTTAATACTACTTTGACTATGAGAAAAATGCACCCTTTTTCGCGTTTCGAAGGGCGCAGAGATTTAAGTTAATTTTTGCCGAATTAAAATAGCATTTAATGAAACGGTACAAACCGCATTTCTTTTTTTTTATCACGAACCAATTAAGTTTGCTTACATATTTTTATTATGTAAATATTGCGTGTAATATACAAACTTTATTATTATTATTATTACATTTTCATAAAATTAATGTAAAAACTACACGAGTGCAGCCACCCCAAAGTATTTAAAGAAAGCGATACTTAAAAATACATTTAGACTGGAAATTCCGTTACTAAATTAAATAGCTACGATCAAATTAAATCGTTAGAGATATAATTTATGTGTAGGTACATATATTTATTTAAATAATATCTACTTATATACAATATTCAATTATAAACACAATAGAGAACATAACCTTACTCGATAAGGGGAACTTGCTTGGTTAAAAGAATCGATATGACATGTAGATCTGCTTCGCTACGATTCTAACAGGCGCACGAATCTCCGTTACTGTTGCGATTCGTCGTGTTCGTGAGCTTAATTTGATCGGGGAATTCGTTATACAGGTCGACCGACTGGCTCTGTTGCGTGAGCGCGTTTCGCGCTATGCTCTGGAAGGCCTGCTCGACGTTTAGCGCCTCCTTCGCCGACGTCTCGAAGTAAGGTATGTTGTTCTTCGACTGGCACCACTGCTGCGCCCTTTTGGTGGAGATCGCGCGCGGCTCCAGATCGACCTTATTGCCTAGGAGAACGAAGGGGAAGTCCGCCGGTTCGCGCGGAGACGCCTGGATTAGGAATTCGTCCCGCCAGCTGTCGAGCGATTTGAACGTGTTGGGGGCGGTGACGTCGAACACTAAGAGAGACGTTACAGTGACGCGGACCCAGAGCGGACGGTTAACTTACCGAGCACGCAACAGTCGGCCCCTCGGTAGAACGCGACGCCTAACGACTGAAACCGTTCCTGTCCGGCCGTGTCCCATATTTGCAACGTGACAATTCGATCGTCGACTATCACTTCCTTCGTTAAGAAATCGGCACCTATAGTTGCTTTGTATTGATTCGAAAATTTCTTATTTACGTACTGATTCATTAGGGAGGTCTTCCCGACACCTGAATCGCCCAAAATGATTACCTTTAGCAGTACCTTTTTGCGTGTGGCCATCTGAAATGTTCGATGATTAATTTGCGTCTGATGAGTAATGACAAAACAGGATAGTGTGTAAACGGATCATCAGCTGACTGCAACGTCAAAACTTTGTTTTTGTTACGCCAACCTCAGGTTAATTCATTGAAAATTAGCGAAACGGATACAGAATCGATTTAGATAATGGAACTAATTAGCGAAAACTTACCGTAATTTATTTTTCACTTAACAATTTTGGAAGAAAGAAGATTAAAATGAATATGGCGTCTCAATTTAACTGTCAAAGCACAAAAACACCCCGAGGTGTCAAAGTTCGTTCGCGCGCGCGCCATCTACCGGCAGTTACGGTCCACCACTTTCATCCTTTAAAAAGCCCATTAGCAGTGCCAGTAATTTAACTGAACTTCGGAAAATACCACGAATTAATTCAAATTTTACTATTAATTAGAAACGTGGTCACAAGCAATGTGGAAAAAGCAATATTTACGATGATTTACGCAGTAACGTAGCGACATCTCTTAGTAGGCGCTAGACAATTGTTTAAAAAAGTTTATATACATGGTGGCAAAGAAAATGCAACACCCTTATGTCGCGACTAACTATTTTGGTATTGTAGAGATTGTAAAAAATAATTGAAGTATCAAATTTGAAACAATTATCCCAGAACATAAGAAAGACAACGCAAAATACGAGAGAAAAATTGAAACTTTGCCACCCTGTATAACAAAATGACGCCCTTACCACGCACATATTTGCATTTTTTTCATATTTTGACGAGTGCTATCAACCTCTGAAATATCTACATGACATTAGAGAACGTTTGCCTTGAGCTGGCCCGGTTGCGTTGCCCATCGCCCTTACAAAATCTCTAAAATACAGTGTCGGACTGGGCCAGGCGGGATACCGGGAAACTTGGGACAGAAAGACATAATTTGTGAGAGGTGTCTCCTATAACATTTCTCGAGTTTCTTTAAACCAGATACTGTTTTTTAAAAGAAATTTTTATCAGGACCACAAAATCATATCATTCTGATAACATTTTTAAAAGAGGAACTTGGGATAGACGAATCTAATTTGTAAAAAGTGTCCCTAATAAATTTATAAGTTTATGTGACCCTGGTACAATTTTTTAAAGGAATTTTTATGATGGAAGCAAGAACTTGTATCCGTCTGATTCTGATTCTGAAAATTTTTAAGAGAAACTTGCGACAGAAAGGCCTATTTTGTAAGGAGTGTCTCCTATTAAATATAATATGTTTCTGTGATCCTGATACATTGTTTTAAAGGATATCTTTTATCAGGAAAACAAAAGTATGTGTATAAAATAATCAAAAGAGAAACTTAAGGCAGAAGAATGTAATTTATGTGAGAAGTCTAATATTAAATTTCTTAAGTTTCTGTGATCCTGATATCGTTTTTTAAAGTAATTTTTTATCACGACCATGATAGCATATCATTCTGATAACATTTTCAAAAGAGGAACTTGGGACATGTTATGTATTTATAATATTTATAATCTAATTTGTGAGAGGTGTACTCTAATACATTTATAAGTTTATGTGACCCTGATACAATTTTTTAAAGGAATTTGTATGATGGAATCGAGAACCGGTATCCGTCTGATTCTGAAAATTTTTAAGAGAAACTTGCGACAGAAAAACCGATTTTGTAAGGAGTGTCTCCTATTAAATATAATACGTTTCTGTGATCCTGATACAATGTTTTAAAGGATATCTTTATCAGGAAAACAAAAGTATGTGTATAAAATTATCAAAAAAGAAACTTAGGGCAGAGGAATGTAATTTATGAGAGGTGTCTAATATTAAATTTCTTAAGTTTCTGTGATCCTGATACCGGTTTTTAAAAGAAATTTTTTATCACGATCACGAAAGCATATCATTCTGATAACATTTTTAAAAGAGGAACTTGGGACAGACGAATCTAATTTGTGAGAGGTGTACCCTAATACATTTATAAGTTTCTGTGATCCTCATACAATTTTTTAAAATAATTTAATGATGGACGCGAAAGCTTGGTTCGGTCCGATTCTGATAAAAATTTTAAAGGAGAAACTTGGAACAGAAAAACATAATTTGTGAGGGGTGTCTCCTATTAAGTTTCTCATGTTTCTGATCAAATTTTCAAAAGAGGAACTTGATACAGACGAATCTGTCAGAGGTGTCCCCTAATAAATTTCATAAGATTCTGTGATCCTGATAAAATTTTTGAAAGGAATTTTTATGATGGAAGCGAAAGTGCTACGTTAAGTAAAGTAAGCTTATCGTTAGTACTGCTATATGACAAGAGAAAAGTAAAAAAAAACGAGACGGGGCCCACTTCACACTCAACTTTTACTTGTTAGTAGTGCTGTTAAATGCCAGTAACTCAAATTCTTTGGCTATTCCAAAAAAAGTCAAGTCAAGTGTGAAGTTAGCCCACATTTTTAATTAAATGAAAAAGAAACTAAAATATTATGTGAAATTGGCCCCACCCATGACTCGTTTTTTTTAAAAACGCACATACTATCGATAGTGCTACGTTAGTGCCGTTTGGTGCTCGAACATTGAGAGTCTAAGATTTTATATTTCCAAGAAAATAATAAATATTAACCTTGAATCTTTCAAATAAAAATGAAAAAATCTATAATGTTGCATACCTAGTTGCCGGCTGCCGCATGATTAAAAGGTTTTCGAAAATAATTGTGTTACTGGTTCACTATGTATTAACTGACGGTGCAATCTAACAAATTTCTTTGATTAATAACCTTTCCTAGTGCAATATCAATGGCAACCCTGCTTCTTACACCTATGTATTGTCTAGTTAAATTGGATCAGTCTACTAATAAAATGAATACGTATTCCGAATATCTGCTCAGCAATATCTGCAAACAGCACTAACGTAGCACTAAGTATAGTACCTATGTGTGTTTTTTAAAAACGTCTTATAAATGGAGCCAACTTCACACAATATTGTTTTTTTTTGTTTTTCTTAGAAAAATGAAATGCCGGAATCGCAATTTTCGAGAAAAAAACAGCACTAACATACTACTAATAATCACATGTGGTTTCATGTAATTAAAAACGTATGGACGCGGCTAACTTCACACTTTTTTAGAAACAGTGCCCCCGATTTTTTTTTAATTTTTCACGGTATGTAACAGCACTAACGATAAGTTTCGAGCACTAACCGTCGACACGTGTTTGTCCAATTATTTCATGTGGGTGAGGCCAACTTCACAGGGGTAAAAATAATCTCTTTAGCAGTCTCTCAGATAAGTGAACGCGCCCCTGACTGTATGCAAAACAACCCAGATACCAATTTTTATACTGGCAAACCATTTCTTATACTAAATTATGGAGGTCATTTTTTAAAAAATGGTTTTGTAGTGTCGCTCAAATTGTGAGAGATTTGCCCTTTATTCGTTTACCATGAATTCCAGACGATTCGTGAAAAAGACGAGATGGAAAAGATTTTGATTTTCATAGGTTATGTTTCATTTTTTGGTAACAAAAACAACTCTCAATTTTTGAATTTGCCTTTGATGCGGAAGAACGTTCTTACAGCTAAGTCGCACCTCAAACTCGCAAATTCTTTGTGTTCTTTGCGCGATTAATATTCAGCACTTTGACCTTAACCTTTGTCCAATGCAGAAAAACCGAAGGTTATCCAAGTTTTTTAAAAACAAAGTATGACTAGTTTGTTATGGAGGCAGTGAGGCGTTCCGCCATGAGGGGAAACATCGTGTTCTTGCTGTTCCTTTTTGTGGCAATCAAATCGCAAACATCCCCCTGCCCCCGACTCTTCGTGTACGAAAAGAAAGGTTCGACTCCAAATCGATGGTACGGTTTAATAACCCTCCTAACCGACAAGCAGTTAAACGGAATATGGCTTCGCATCATCCTCGATCAACCTTCGCTGCAATTGGGGGTGAGTTCTGCACCCTGTGTTCACACAGTCACGGTCCTTTATTTAAGAACTGGTTCGGCGAGCCCGAACGCTCCGGAACCGAGAACAAGGAGTTCCTTGTAAAAAATAGAAATTTCGTACTGAAAGCCAACACTCCGCACATCGTACGTTTCTTTGTCGAATACGATCCGCAATCGCCGACACCCAGATTGGTCTCGTTTAGATTGAACGGGAAGACAATCTGCCCGGAGGACGACGATCCGGAAAACGTCACGACCGAGAAGCTAATGCTGTTGACAAGCGGTCCGGGGAACGTCTCGCTCGTCAACCGTTCCGATAGGATTCGGCCGCGGGACGGTAACTGCGGCACGACGGTGGTAGGTACGCCCAGTTCGACGACACGGAGAGTTATCGATTTCGTAGGTGCAACCGCGACCGCTGATCACCTTCGGAATGGTGACGCAGGAGGGCGAGTTCCCGTGGCACGCCGCGCTGTACTACGCGAAAGGAATCGATCTGTCGTACATTTGCGGGGCCTCGCTCATTAGCGTTTCGCACGTGATTACGGTTGCGCATTGCGTGACACGCCGACGGTCCACGGTACCGTTGCAGCCGAAGAATGTGGTCGTGTATTTAGGTAAACGCGGTCCGGCCCGTTGTTAAATTTACACAGTGTCGTTTTCAGGTAAATACTACCTGCAAAGGTTCAATAACGTCGGGATTCAAGATCGACCGGTGGAGGAGATCGTGCCCCATCCGAAGTACGACGCGGCGACTTACAGAAACGACATAGCGATTGTCAAGCTGGAGGCACCGGTCGACGTGACCGACTACGTACGTCCGGTCTGCCTGTGGCCGGACGAGGTGAATTTGAGCTCGGTTATTGACAAACAAGGTAAAGATCCCTTTAAAGTTTTAAAACTTCGCCAAACTGTCAGCTGATGCGCAGCCGCCTTGATTTAAGTGAGAAAAATTTAAATGAGCCAATGAGCATCATGGACGCAATCAGCTGGCGCTTTGGCGTAATCGATTGTTTTTAATAATTGTACAGGGTGGTTCAAATTCGTGGAAATAACCAAGATGCCACAGAAAAACTGTAAAATGTCAAATTTAATTTTCATTTTCCGTAGCTTAAACGGTCGGAAATGGACGGTTCCCGTTTGCACCTAGTATCAGCACTTTTTTTTGTAAAATCTGAATCTGTTATCACAATTTCCATAGCACGCTAGATGTGAAAGCTACAGGGTATCACTTTCTTATTTTTATGGGTGCCATCATAGAGTAAACTCTATGGTGCCATATTGGATTTTCTAAGGAATGAGACAGAAGACAACAAAAATCATGACGTGTCCACAGTTCATTACGAAATACAAACATAAATGTTTAATATACAGGGTGGACCATTAGTGCGTGGGTGGAAGATGACCAGAAAAAATTGAATATCGCAATTATAAAACTTAGTAGGCCATGACTTTATAGTGTTAAGGTGGGTTCATAGTTCTCCGTTAATCCGTTGCGTTGATCCGTCAAACGGATAGAAAATTTTGTTAAGGTTCATAGCAATCCGTCCACATTGTACATTTGCAACGTATAAGCATAACCTAAATTTTATTTTGTACTGCACCCTCCGTGATTTTCAGTATGTAAAAATGGTACGAAAGTAAGAATACGTTGCTATCTGATTATTACCGTGAAGAACGAATAGGCGAACGCTGTTAACGTACCAAACATAACCTCACTCTTGTTAAAAACGGACCAACGGAAACGTAAATGTTCAACTTCAACCAACTTTTCCGTCGTAAACGGACGACGTATAATTTAAATATTTGCTGTCTTCTGATTGGCTAACGGACAAACGGAAACGTATGAACGGAGAGCTATGAACTTACCTTTACTAATCACAAAATGTACTAACATACGCCGAATGGTCAAAGCAAAATGAGATGGGGCACCATGGTTGCTGAAATTACATTTCTTTTACGATGTGCACCGAAACATTTTGAAGAATCAAGCAAAGAATTCATAGTTTGAGACTTTAAAGTCGCGATTTCCCCAGAATTAAAAAACAAGATCATTTAAACTCCAACCAACTGCATGAAAACAATATACAGGGTGAACATTTTGTTTGGAACACTGGTTAAACCTTCAAAACAAGATTTTTTTATGGTATTCAAAATTTTAAAAGTTTTCTACCAATATGCGTACCTACTTTACATTTGTGGTTAGTGGCGTACTTCTGCATGGTCAAGGGGGGTATATGAAAACATACGCCGAATGGTAACAGCAAAATGAGATGGGGCACCATGGTTGCTGAAATTACATTTCTTTTACGATGTGCACCAAAACATTTTGAAGAATCAAGCAAAGAATTCATAGTTTGAGACTTTAAAGTCGCGATTTCCCCAGAATTAAAAAACAAGATCATTTAAACTCCAACCAACTGCATGAAAACAATATACAGGGTGAACATTTTGTCTGGAACACTGGTTAAACCTTCAAAACAAGATTTTTTATGGTATTCAAAATTTTAAAAGTTTTGCTACCAATCTGCGTACTTTACATTTGTGGTCAGTGGCGTACTTCTGCATGGTCAAGGGGGACATATGTTTTAATGTACTACTAGTTCCTCTGAAAAGCAAACACGCACCAATTTGACCAATCTGAATCAAAAGTCAGACTACGGATTGTTTTTCAACTCGCAAAGTCATAAAATAGCGCAAACGAAATACGAACCGCACTGCTGGGGTCATTCGCTTTCCTTGTCTAACGCACAGCATGCGACAGTGACTGCTTGGTTTTTGTTCAATAGCGCAAACCTGTCTGACATTAACTTGTCTAATGACAGGTAATTACATTACTTATGCGCACGTAATGTATTTCTTGTCTCATTCCGTAAAAATCCAATATGGCGTCCATACGAAACTATAAAGTAGCCCTTAGCTTCTGGATCGAGTGTGTTATGGAAACTCTGATCAACCGATTCAGATTCAAGGACAAAAAGTACCCATAGACGGTGTCAACGGGAACCGTCCATTTCCGACCGTTTAAGTTAGAGAAAATGAAAACGAAATTTGAATTTTCAGTTTTTTTTCTGATATAAACCGTCTAAAGTTTCCTAATGTCACGCGCAGCATTTTTCAGATGTTTCTATTCCCTTCAGATGTTTTAGGATTTTTCGAAAGATCCCGCCTCCATGATTCAAAAGCTATCACAATTCAATCATCCTTTTCAAAGCTTGCTAGGCACAAGCCATTTGTTTTTTGATTAAAAAAATCCGCAACACTAATCTAGGCGCCCTCCTGGTACACAATCTTTGAAATGAAAATCCGGAGAACACAACACGTCAAGAATCCCCCCAATCCCCATTCCTGTTGTCCTGATTAAATAACTGATGATTTGGTATTAGGAGAACATATTACAAGAAATTTTATTTACACGCCTGTGATCCTGATACAACCATTTTTAAAAGAGAATTTGTATCTAAAAGAGAAATTCTTTACAAGGAAGACATACTGTAGAATGCTCTCCTGATACAACAAGAGCAAAGTTCAAAGACAAGTTTTAGTGTAATTCTTTTAATTCAGTGTATCAGGACCCCAGCAATGTAAGCAAGTGTAGAGGCACTGGATAAGTTATAGTCAATCGACATCTTGCAGGTACCGTCGTGGGATGGGGTTTCGACGAGACGGGAAAGGTGACCGAGACACTGATGCAGGCGAAGATGCCTGTGGTTTCGGACGACGTGTGCGTGCAATCGTTTCCGGAATTTTTCGTTCGCTTCACGTCCCCCTCCACCTACTGCGCCGGATTTCGAAACGGCACCTCCGTGTGCAACGGCGACTCGGGCGGAGGAATGGTATTTCCCAGACAGACGGCGAACGGTCGGGTCTGGGAGTTGCGCGGTCTGGTCTCGATCAGCGTCGCCTTGCAGAATCAGTTCAAGTGCGACACGGCGCATTACGTGGTATTTACGGACAGTGCGAAATATTTGGAATGGATTAAGGAAGTGATTTCCAAATGATTTTCTAAATATTAGCTTAATGACGCAGTAAAGGAGTATCATAATGTGAAGATAATTAAACCATTAAATTGAAATGCCTATTTAATTGCGTCCTAATGAGGGGGTGCTATTTAAAACCACTTTTCCCTTCTGCAACTTTTCAGTGTGTTTTCAATTGTGAACCATGAAGCTGTGCGCACTTTTACTCACCGCTGCGTTTTGCCAATGTGCCGGAAACGTTCTCTTGGAAGTTTCGCCGTGCCCCAGGCTGTTTGTGTACGAGCGGACCAGTTCCTATAACGATCGGTGGTTTGGCATCATCACGTTGTTAAACGATGCCACTCTGAACGGAATTTGGCTACGTGTCTCTTTCGACCGCCCTATTATTCAATTAGGGGTAAGTTTTATTGAAAACAACAACATAACCTCTAATGTTACTTTGAACTACTGACATTTGGCCTACTAATATTTGAATTTCATGAACGTAGAATTGGTTTGGAGAAGTGGTGAAGAAGTCTACGACTGAATACGTCATCAAAAACCCAAATTTCAACTTAAAAGCCCACACGCCGAAAATCGTACGCATCTTCGTCAAGTACAACGTGAACGCGCCTCCGCCGCAGGTGGTCGGATTTAAACTAAACGCGCGAACGGTGTGTCCCGAGGAGGTGGTCTCCACGACGCCGAGCACCACCACCGAACACCTCTTTACCAATAGCGAAGACCAAGTCACCCCCGATCTTGGATCACGAAACAACGTCATGTCTACGGACGACTCCACCACAGAGTAAGCTCCCCCTGCAATTATCACAGCGAGATATCTTATTGAGAAACTTATAGGTTGAACTTTAACGAGCAGCCGCTGTTTATATCGCACCTGAAACCTCACAGCAACCCTACCAGCACTTGCGGTACCATCTCGGTAAGTGCGTACGTTAATTATTCGTACACCTTGTTTTTTCTTTTAAAGGCCCACGCGCACTTACGCTTTTTGCCTATTTAAATCAATGTGAGCGAAAAGTGCGCGTGGCCTTAATTCTTAACGTTTAAATGCATTTGAAGTATAACTAATCTATTACATTTTACGTGCAGACGCAACCCAGCAATGCCCAACCGCAAATCGCGTACAAAGGCCAATTTCCTTGGCACGTAGCGCTCTACTACACGAAAGACGTCACGATCGCCTACCTCTGCGGCGCCTCCTTAATATCGCCCGACCACATCGTGACCGTCGCCCACTGCGTGGTCAAGGGAAGCACGCAGACCGCCGTCAACCCCGACCGTCTCGTCGCCTACATGGGCAAGTACTTCCTGAAGCACTGGACGCAGGAGGGCACCCAAACGCGCTACATTTCCAAGATTTCGCCGCACCCGAACTACAAATCTGAGACGAACGCCAACGATATTGCGCTTCTTCGACTGACGAACAGCGTCGAGTTTACCGATATCATCCGCCCGGTCTGTCTGTGGACGGAGGAGGTCGGCACAAACGTCGGGAGCGTGGTCGGTTGGGGATTCGACGAAATCGGCCGTATTGAAGAAAAGTTAATGTACGTCCAAATGGCGATACAAGGGGAGGACACGTGCAACGTATCGGTCGCGAACTACTCGGTTAAATTTAACAACGACCTCACCTACTGCGCCAGCTTTCTCGAAGGTGAGTACCCCGCTTCCGCTTAAATCTCTAAAGTGCCCGTTTCAGATACCCTCGAGTGCGTAGGCGATTCGGGTGGTGGCATGGTCTTCCGTACCGACGACGGAATTTGGCAGCTACGCGGCATCGTCACCGTCAGCGTAGTCCTGCAGCATCAATTGAAATGCGGCCCCCAGCAGTACGCCGTATTCACAGATGTCAGTAAATACCACAGTTGGATCAAAGAGACCCTGGCGATTTTATGAAAATGGCCCTGTATGAATTTTGCACCTGTATATAAATAGCCACACTTACATAACCTAATCTGCCAAAAAAAATAAAATGCTCAAAAACGCTTTGAAATTACTTAAACGCCAATTGCACGCGAAATCCGTTGAAGGTAAGCCCTCCCCCGATTGCCGCATCTGTCACGCGAAATTTTAGTGCCCGAGTGGTTGCCGAATAGTTTTGAGCTTTCGTCGAGCTTCAACGGACGAGCGGAGTACGCGCGCGATGTGGCGACCAGCATGATCGTCTACGAGAACTTCTTAAGCGTCGATGAAGAACAGAGCATTCTAAACGAGATCGAGCCCTACCTGAAAACGTTACGGTACGAATACGATCACTGGGACGATGTAATTGCGTAGCGCATGCGATAGACTACCTTCCTATAATTGATTCACGATAGGCAATTCACGGATATCGCGAGACGGAACGATTGCACTGGAACGACGACAATGTGAAGATTCTCGATCGCGTCCGATCTTTGGCCTTTCCGCCTAGCGTCACTCCGCTACAGTACGTTCACATATTAGACATCGATCGAAAGGGCTACATTAAGCCGCACATCGATTCGGAAAGGGTAATCGAGTTATGGGCGTGTGTGTGCCGATATCAATTTCGCTTTTGTAGTTTTGCGGCGACACGATCGCGGGTCTGAGTCTCCTCAGCGATTGCGTTATGCGCTTGGTGCGCGACGACGAGAAGGAGTTGCACGTTAACGTCCTGTTGAGGCGGCGATCGTTGTATATAATGAAGAGCGTCGCCCGGTATAAGTACACGCATGAAATCCTAAAGTCGGACTGTAGCCTTTTTAAGGACGAGGAAGTGAGGAGAGAGCGGAGGATCTCAGTTATATGTAGAAATTCTCCGTAGCGAAATTAAATTATCCGTAAATATTTAAATAAAGAATTATTTATCATTAAATTGTTTTTAGATTGTACTGTAAGGTGGCGCCACTCTCATTTGCCCCTTAAATCCCCACGGAGGGGGATGTTAATGGCCATTTTTTCCGATTTAACTAAGCTCCATGGATGTTAAAAGCATGATTAGAATATTTGGCGTTGACCAGTAGGGTCGGTAAGCCCATATGAGTAGGATTGCGCTATCTAGCCGATTTCTGTATAATGGGCGTTGGGCGGTCCAGTCGCCTTTGGATTTCCCATGTAACAAAATTCCAAAGGTGACTTGACAGCAATTCATTTTTGATCGCAATAGTATTTGTTTTGACTTTTTTATTGTTTTATTTTTGCACTTGGGGTAGAATGTCACCACTTTCAGTGCGGGTTGCCTATTTTGGGTGCTACCATATCTTACTCATTGGTACAAATTGTGCACAACCCTTGTGCAGGTAAAGCGCATTTTTTTTTAAACCCCCCCCCCCCTACGAAATTTCTTCCATAAATAAGAAAGTTGGCACTGCACATCTGACACAAAACCAAATTTGGAAAATGGCGTTACATTTGCTTTTTTTTAAATTTATATATTTATGCAAGGTAATGAAATAAAGGCATTTATTATTATTATTAAGTGGCTATGTATCAAATTTTATTTAAATGTCCAATGGTTATATTTCTTCCAAACGTCCCAATCGCCCTGTGTAGGTACTAGAGTACTATGAAGGAGAAAACTAGTTCCACCCCTTACTTTGATAAGAGGACAAAAAGAAGGGCAGTAGTTGGTAAAAGACTGTTCCTTTCGTTGAGACTTTTAATTAGAATACAATGAGAGATAAAATTAGCGAGCGAGTATGGGAACAACGATGGGCCGAGACCGGGAGACTGACAGTTTCGTCCCTTCCGAGGAGACCTGCAGAAGGAGCGTGTACCGCGGCAATTGAGGCTGAGAGTTACTCAGCTGGTCACTGGCCGCGGAAACCTGAAATCATACCTAACACGGATGGAGAGGAGGGAAGACCGTGGACGCCAGACGGGAGTGGGCCGGGCTGAACTGACTGAAGATGATGGAGGCGGTGGCGAAACTGGCAGACGGGGCGGACTGGTGGAGGAAGCTCGTTGAGTTCGCCAGAGGATACCAAACAAACTTGCGGGGAAACGCACATTTACGAAAGGGCGCCTCAGGCTCTCCCACCACGGAATGGGATTTCCATACCCCCTAGACGCCCCCGGTTCTGCACAGGAAATAAATATCTGTCCTCCTGTTTTCAAAAAATAGTACGAGACCCTTTTGCGAGAACGTAGCTCTGGGAGGTATGGAATACCTTCTAGCATACGAAGACTTGATTTTTTCCAAGGGTACCATGGGGGGGGGGGGGTTAAGGGAAACAATTATTGAATTTCATACCCCCCAGACCCCTCCTTACTGCACAAGAAATAAAGATCTGTCCATTCGTTTTCAAAAATGAGAGTCTTGAAGGATAGATGCCCTTGAGTCTGCATACGAAGACTTGATTACTTTATCCAAGGGTGCCATGGCGGTGCTAAGGGAAATAAGGAAGGAATTATCGAGTTTTTCTTTGCTGTGGGACCTACTGTGGTCCAATGGTCTTTTTCGTCCATCATGTTCTCCATGCGTGGCCGAATTTGAATACAAATCTTTGCGAAAACCTTAGCAATGTATCACAAGTTGCCTATTTTTTCGCATTCCCATAATCGCCTTACAGATGCCAGCGACACCATCGATCTTTTGAAAAGAACCCCGTAATAAATAAGTAATACGTAAAACAGGAATCTGAATAGCTACGCCAATGTACGTCCGCCTAATTAACAGCGCCAGATGGCGGCAGCTCCGCGAATGTCCGATAAAAGGCAAAATCAATTTATCGCGAAGGTGGACCATCGAAGAACTCGCAGCGGTCGTACGCCACGTGAGAGGGGTTTATTTTTAGCGAGCTCTAAATTTCGCTTGAAATAGAGAAATCGTTTTCGACGAGCGAGGTCAAATTTGGGTTACGCCACGGCGTTCTTCGACCGCGATTGGCTGCGTGGAACAGTGAAGGCGTACGCGATTGGTGGAATATCAAAAAGCGTTCAATAATCTGCCGTTCCGGGGAAAGCTCATTTGTGATCTCATCGCTAAAGAGAAAAGTCGGGCACACGAAAGATGCGAAGAAAATTATAAAAAAATCTCTGTCCCTCATTTTGTAGGCGACAGATTTTAAAACAGTGAATGAGTGACTTTTATGCCATTTCAATACATATTTTCCGCCTAGTGAACTAAAATTAGGTTAAAAATGGCACTCGTATGTGATATTAAAAGGTTTGCATTATTTTTACGACAGCAATTACACAAAGAAAACGTTTTCGAAGGCTGAAATATGTTAAGATTATGACAGGACAGGACGATCGGGAAATGATAGCGATTCCTTTGTTCTGCGTCGCTAATTCGAAAAACAAGGCGTGGTCCCCTTTTATGGAGGATTCCGTACCGTTTTATTTTTTGAAAAAAGCTCACCTCGCTAAAATTCGTGTTTTTTCACGTAAAATTGCCTTCAAAAGCAAACGGCGTCGTAATGGAAATTTCCATACGTCGAAATGACGTTGCATTCTACGTATCGCTTTTTCCCCGTCAAATCTCGATAAGGTAATTTCCGATAATTTTCTCTTAATCGCGATGAAACTCGTGGTCCTAACGTAATATTAGCATATTTCTTCTGAAAATTATTTGCTAAACACAAAAGACAAAATGGCCTCCATCTAAAGTACTCGAGACGGCCGTGTGCTAAACGTAAATTGTTTACTAATTTTTCTAGTCCGCCTAGAAACTTGTGTTAAGCCTAACTCAGTTTGTTTATTTTTCAGATTCATTTTTTGAGCATTTTGCAAAAAGTCCAATTGCATTTTAGTTTTATTTTTTGCGACTTTCGAAATTTATGACGTCACAAACTAGATTTAGCACGCGGCCGTTGAACCATTTCACACAAACGCGCGCCATCTACCGGCGGTGTTGGTCGTTCCTGTTACAGACCCCTGTTCACACTTTGCCCACCAAATTCAAAAAAATCGTCTCGCACTCCTCCTCTAAACACTCGTTTTTACGTTAGCGATCAACCGTCTCCGCAACCCGACCTCCCCAAAGACGAGGCACCCGCTCAAAATAACGAAGACCTCGAAGATGGCGAAATCGAGGACGACGACGAGGAAGAGGAGACACCGTCGGCACCGGTCGTCGTCGAAACACAAACCCCCGAACCCGCCCCGCAAACGCCGCCCGCGAGCGCCAAGTTCTCCCCGAACAACAATCGAAGTCGTTTCGACAGACCCGACCGACACGCCCGATACGACGAGCGCAAACGCGGGCACCTGACCGAAGCGGAAAAGAGCGTCCTGCACCTGCACAAGCTCGAACGTTTCGAGCGCGAGAAGCGCGACCGATACAAGCGCGAGCCGCCGTCGACCAACGACGACTTCGCCTGCAACATCGAGAAGGCGATCGCGAACGTGCTGCGAAAGGACAAGAAGCGCAGTGACGACGAGAAGGAGGAGGAGGACAAGCGGGGAAAGAAACGAAAAAAAAAGGACAAGGAGAAAAAGAGGCAGAAGCAGCGGCGTCTGTCGCCGAAACCCGACGACGCCGAAGACAGTGAAATGCTCCCGTCGAAGGACAACTCGCCGTCGCCGCACTCGGACCCGTACGACTCGGCCACCTCGTCCGAAGGCAAAAAAAAGTCCAAGACGAAAGACAAAAAGTTTAAAAAGTCTGATCCGCAACCGAAAGACACTCAGGGAGTCTGCGTATTTTACCTGCAGGGGAAATGCACGAAGGTAATAATTAGAGATCGGATTCTTTGCACTTTCAAATTTGCAAATGCATAGAAATCCCGTCTCTAGTATCGATAAGTGCTAAATTAAAGCTGCTAACAGAACTTGCATGATCATACTTCATTGTATTAACAATAGAGGGCGCAACTGGAATTTTAAGTTGTAAAAAAAGAGGGGGTCCCAAAATTGATCCTTGTGGGACGCCTGATGCAGGGAAAATTGTTCTTTCCTTTCGATTATTGCAATATTTGTATAAATTTTATTTCTATTTAATGCGTTTAGTTTAAATTGCAGTATTTGAGATTAAGTATGTGCATGAGGGTGTTGAAGGCTTGGCGCTGTTGTGGAAGTATGTTCCACTGGGGGGGGGGGGGTATGGAAAACCCCTCAGAATACAAAGTGTTGATTAGTTTTTACCACAACAGTGGCAATGGAGAAAGAATTATAGAGTCCTCCTTTACTGAGGATACCCTCCCCCAGACTACTACTTTCTTTCTTTAACATGTTTAATTTTATATGATCATTTGCGAGAAAAGACTGCAACGACGATTATGAAAGTCTTGAGGGGACAGCGCTTTTGTGGATGAATATAGTACCGGGGTCCGGGACCCCCCAGCCAATACCCTCAGCACACTAAGATATGATTCCCTTTTCTCAAAAGTCGCCAAGAGATTGGTAGGGGTAATACAGGAAGAATTATTGACTCCTTCTTGGTTGGGGGGTATTCCGAACCCCCGGTACTACTTTCCTTGTTTAAATTGTTTAATGTCATATGATAATTTGCGAGAAAAGTCTCCAAAGATGATTATGAAAGTTTTCAGGGGAAAGCACTTTTGTTGTGAATATGGTACCGGGGGTCTGGAACCCCCCAGCACACTAAGATTTGATTACCTTTTCACAGAAGTCGCCAAGAGATTGCTAGGGAGAATACAGGAAGAATTATTGACTCCTTCTTGGCTGGGGGGTACTCCGGGCCCTCGGTACTACTTTCTTTCTGTAAAATGTTTAATGCCATATGGTAATTTGCGAGAAAAGCCTCCAAAGAAGATTATGAAAGTCTTGAGGGGGTAGCGCTTTTGTGTATGAATCACAAAGATTTGATTACCTTTTCACAAAAGTCGCCAAGAGATTGCTAGGGAGAATACAGGACGAATTATTGACTCCTTCTTGGCGGGGGGGGGGGGGGTACTCTGGACCCCCCGGTACTACTTTCTTTAAAATGTTTAATGCCATATGATAATTTGCGAGAAAAGCCTCCAAAGACGATTATGAAAGTCTTGAGGGGAAAGCACTTTTGTGGATGAATATTGTACCGGGGGTCTAGCACCCCCCAGCACACAAAGATTTGATTACCTTTTCACAAAAGTCGCCAAGAGGGGTAATACAGGAAGAATGATTGACTCCTTCTTGGCTGGGGGGGTACTCCGGACCCCCTGATACTACTTTCTTTGTTTAAATTGTTTAATGTCATATGATAATTTGCGAGAAAAGTTTCCAAAGACGATTATGAAAGTCTTGAGGGGGAAGCATTTTTGTGGATGAATATAGTAGCGGGGGTCTGGGCCCCCCCCCCCCCTCAGCACACTAAGGTTTATTTACCTTTTCACAAAAGTCGCCAAGAGATTGCTAGGGGTAATACAGGAAAAATTATTGACTCCTTCTTGGCTGGGGGGGTACTCCGGACCCCCGATACTACTTTCTTTCTTTAAAATGTTTAATGCTATATGATAATTTGCGAGAAAAGCCTCCAAAGACGATTATGAAAGTCTTGAGGGGGAAGCATTTTTGTGGATGAATATAGTAGCGGGGGTCTGGGCCCCCCCCCCCCCTCAGCACACTAAGGTTTATTTACCTTTTCACAAAAGTCGCCAAGAGATTGCTAGGGGTAATACAGGAAAAATTATTGACTCCTTCTTGGCTGGGGGGGGACTCCGGACCCCCGATACTACTTTCTTTCTTTAAAATGTTTAATGCTATATGATAATTTGCGAGAAAAGCCTCCAAAGAGGGGTCTAGCCCCCCCCCCCCAGCAGCACACAAAGATTTGATTACCTTTTCACAAAAGTCGCCAAGAGATTGCTAGGGGTAATACAGGAAAAATTATTGACTCCTTCTTGGCTGGGGGGGTACTCCGGACCCCCGATACTACTTTCTTTCTTTAAAATGTTTAATGCTATATGATAATTTTGCGAGAAAAGCCTCCAAAGAGGGGTCTAGCCCCCCCCCCCCCCCCAGCACACAAAGATTTGATTACCTTTTCACAAAAGTCGCCAAGAGATTGCTAGGGGTGATACAGGATGAATTATTGACTCCTTCTTGGCTGGGGGGTACTCCGGACCCTCCGGTACTACGTTCTTTTTTTAAAATGTTTAATGCCATATGATAATTTACGAGAAAAGACTACAAAGACGATTATGAATGTCTTGAGGGGAAAGCTGTTGTGGATGAATATAGTACCGGGGGTCTGGAACCCCCAGCCGATATCCCCTTGGCTGGGGGGTATTCCAGCACCAGGAATCCGAATTTTTTATATAAATATTTTTGCATGGGTTTTCTGATTCGGATTGAAACTGTCTTTAGCTTTCTCTTTCTATTTTTTTTCACTTCTCTCATTCTTTCTGTAGACTCTCCATAGTCTTAATACCGCGTCCAATTTTGTATTAGTGACCGAACTCTTCACTCTCTCACTCTAATGGCTCTCTCTTGTTGTAGGACAACGAATGTCCGTTCTCGCACGAACTCTCGCAGCCGCTTAAATTAGAATTATGCAAGTTTTATTTGATGGGATGTTGTGCCAAAGGTGAAAAATGTTTTTATATGCACTCGGAATTCCCTTGTAAATTCTACCATACAGGTCTTCCCTGCTACGCGGGCGACTCGTGTAAATTCGCCCACGGCAAACCGCTCGAAGAAGGTAAACTCGCAACCGTTCCCCCTCCGCCCCTTTTAATCACACTCTGCTTGTAGGATTACGACAGATCCTCTTTAAGCACATCGAGACCGCCCCGAAAGAGATTCTCGGCGAGTTTCCTCGTTTAAGTCGAGACGGCGCGCTGACCATGATCAACCAGGCGCAGAAGGCGTTGGAGATTAAGTACGACGAGGAGAAGGGGGGTGATCCGAACTCGATACCCTCACTGTTCGAGCTCAACATTCCAGTACCGGCCGAGCTTCTTCAGAAAGACGGTAACTATTCGACTCGAAAGATCCACCCGGATTTTACTAACGTCGATTTTAGATGAGAAATCGGATAAACCGGCGTCGAGGGAGCGCAACCGACCGTCGAGGTGGCAAGATCCGGATCCGGTGGAGGACGCTCAGGTGAATCTGTTCGGAATCAAAGGGTTTTACAGCGAGCGAGGCGATCAGGATATGCGTGTCAATAGGTAAATGCGTTTGACAATGTGTCATTTGACGCGCTGATCAATTGTTTTTTTTAGTAGTGGGGATGTGGACATGCGCACTTTGCCACCACAGTTAAATACTCAACCGGTTATGCAGTCCTTACAAGACGTCGACATCCGGCCGACTCAAGACACGGACATACGGCAGTTAAATGCCGAGACGCCGATGGATTTTACGAAGGACGTCGACATTCGCCAGATGTCGCAGCAGTTCGAAATGGCGTCGAAGACCAACGACGATAACGGCAACGCGACGGACGAGCCGAACCTTCAAATTGTCGAGGAGGGCGCCGGCGAAAAGACCGACGCCGCCGTCGAATTACCCGAGACCTTACCGAAGAAACAGCGCGAGCTGTTTTTGCGAATTCGCGCGCAGCAAAAGGAGAACGTGCCGACGATTGCGAAGGAGACGGACGACGAGGAGCCGAGCAACATCGACTGGTACTCGGACGACGATGACGATGACGACGACAACAGGCTGACGATCGGGGACGATATCGAGGAGCCGAAACCGAAAGTGGAGGAGCCTAGCGAGCCGCCCGTCGTTTTACCCTCGCAGATCAAGCCGGTGGAGGTGATCGAGAAATTGGGCGACCTCTCCAAAATCGATATATCGGCGGAGGTGACCAAGATGTTACTGTCGTCGATCAATCAAACCGCGGCGCTTATCAAGGACACGATAACGTCGCCCAAAGATCCTCGATCGGGCGATCCGCCGAAGACGGATCCTAGGCGAACGCGACAGAGTTCGACGGAAGCGAAAAAGGCCGAAAAACAGAGCATCTACGATCAGGGCAGCATCTCGCTCGACAATTCGAAGGACGTCGACTTACGCAATCTCGAAGACACCGATTTAAGGCCGCAATTCCGCGATACGGATTTACGAGGTGAGTACGATTTTTTTTTTTCGCTTAAATAAACCTGCATCGCATTTATTTTGTTGTGATAACGAATTTCTTATCGCAAGACCGGATTTAAGTACAGATAAACTTTTGAAAAACACAACGCAATTATTTCCAGATGTCCCTAACATTTCATTAACTGAAAAATAAGTCAATCAAAATAAAGGGCGATTATTATTATCAACATTGATTTCAAACTTAACAAAATTGTTCACGCGAAGTTCGAAATTTTGCAGCCTCAAGCCGCCCGGATATCGACTTACGTCAGCTCGGTCTGCCCTTCAAGGCGATGCAGAATTACACCCCCGCGTCCGAGATCGACGCCAGCATCAACACGCGAACGCCGATCGAGTGGCGCGTGCACTTAGTAGACATTCCCAAGCCCGACTACACGGGGCTGAAGTTGACGCCCCACGAGGCGCAGAACACCGGCGATCCGCGTCTGCGGAAAATCTTCCGACTGAACAGCACCGAAGAGAAGGACAGTCCGGCGAGCCCGAAGGAGAGTCCGAAGCCGGTGGCGACCGTTCGCAACGATCCCCGCCGCCGTAAGCTGGACGAGAAGCCTCCCGCGATCGCCGAAGTCAACATGATGAACTACTCGCAGCAGCTGAACATCCTGCAAACCTCGGCGTTCTACCAGAGCCTAACGAGCAATCAGAAGGTCCTGTTGAACCAGGAGCTCGCGTCAAAGTACGACCACAGCGGCAGCAACGATCCGACACTGAACGGTATCCTGTCGAATTTGGGCCTGCTGTCGAACGCGAGTGCGGTCCTGCCGAACGCGAACACTAGTGCCTTGAACATTCTCGCGAACATCAACAACATGACTCCGATGATGCAGCCGTCGAACATCATAGTGCCCCAAAATCAGCAGCCGTTCGTCAATCAGATGCCGCAAAATCCCAACGTCGTCCAGCCGGGCCTGCTCGGCGCCGCGCCCGGCCTGCCGAACATGCCGCCCGACTTCCAGCTCAACTTCGACCCGCGACAGGGCGGCCTCCTCGGCAACGCCCCGAACTACAACTACAACAACGACAACTCGAACTTCAACAACTTCAACGACAATTACTACGAGGACGGCGGCGGCAATTACGTCGAGAACAATCCGGTGACGCGCGGCGGCAGGGGGGGTCGCGGCGGCTTTCGCGATCGGCCGCGCAGGGGCGGTAGGAACTTTGGCAGGAATAACTCGCGTAACTTTCGAAGTAGAAATCGCAATAACCGCAGTCGGACTCCACCCTAAGTGTCGTTTTCAATGTTTCGACTCTCTCGCACGAACAAGATTAATTTATTTTTTTATTATGCTTTCCTTTGAGATAATTGTGAATCATTTTTTCATTTTAAGGTTCGTAAAATATGACGTTTCCTATGTAGAAACTTGTATATTTCTGTACAAAGGTAAAAACGATGCAATAATTTTTGTATATAACGAATTTATGTTAATTACGTTATTTATTAATTTTTGAATAAAGATAGTGTACTTGTAAAGTATTCATTTTAGAACATCTTTTGTAATTTTTAAATAAAATTCCCACATACTTTTTTAAATATAGCCATTATTTTTGGAGTAAGTGGGGTACGTATGTTACATTTTTGAGGTTGGACGAGTGTGGTTGTATGTAAAAGTCGTTGGAGAACGTCAAAGAATAGTTCTTTGCAAATACGCATTCAGAATTGAAAGAAATAGAACACTTCAGAAGTGGGATACAACGGAAGTAATCAGTGATTCGGGTTTTTTGTGCGGCACACAAAGCAACACGAATGAGAAATCTGGCAGGATAATAGAAGCGGAAGATTACGACCATGAAAGAGTTCGTTTCAATTTTTTAGATCATAGTTGGAATTTGTAAACGTAATAGTTCATAGTTGCATATATGGTTGTCTAACGCTTGGATTTTAGATTCGGCTGTTAACCTTTTAGAAGTCCGTTTGTTCTAACTTTATAAGCTATAATTTCCCATCGCTTGAGTACGCGAGTTTTCAGTGTAAATGAGTCTGTTCGAAGTTGTCCCAAAACCGTATGGCTATGAATCCATAGTCATTCGGATTTATATGGGGCAAACTGATTGATACCGCGAGATAAACGTTTTAATTGCGCTATACACGTCACTTTTCCCCCATGCATAGAAAAAAAAATCCTACCTTTATAAGGCTGCTCGCTTGTTGAATCTGTAACAAGAAAAAAATTACGTTAAAAAAATGCCAAAATGTAGGTATTTATTTTAAAAAATTATGCTGGGGGAGGGCTTTAGTTTTCTATATTTAGGCGAAAATTTACCCACTATTAGTTTCTTTACGCTAAATTACCTAAACCACTCGCCAGGAAAGATTGCCGGTCATAGTACACTTGATCCCGGTCTACAATCTATGTTTTTCTTAAGATGCGAGCGACTTCCGGGATAGTATCGTGTCAACCCCATTCCGGAAGTCGCTCGCATCTTAAGAAAAACAAAGATTGTAAATCGACACAAAGTGTGCTGTGACCGGCAATCTTTCCTGGCAAGAGTTATATGAAAATCAAAATTTTATTTGGGAATTCCTGTTAAGGACACTGAGGTACTCACTACTCACCTCGTTTGTGTAAACTCTGTGTTGAATTTACTCTGATCCATCGTAGCGGTCGTCGGCAACGTCGGATTAAGGGTGAGACTATGGGGGCTACAGCCTTGGAATCCCGATGTTCTAGGGGCTCCAAGTTTTAAAACATTATTATACAAGGCGTTCCTAAATACTATGTAAAAGAGGTTTATTTGATGACTAAAAGTTCAAATAAATATAGGTCCCCAAACGCTTCGTTACCGATCTACAGGGTGTTAGAAATTATTAAAACCAGGGCCTACTGGACCATTTGACAAATTTTAGTTTCATTTACCAAAGTACCGAAATCAATCTTTATTTTTTTTTTAGATAAAGGTCGCAAATATGAAAAAAATACAAGAGATCGAACAGAGTGCCCAAACAAAGCAGACGATCAATTTTGCAATCCACCAGTGGCGCACCGAAAAAAAAATTCAGGGGTAGAAAATGTTATATTTCAAATTTGAGCAAAATATTTCAAAAACTGTTAGATATAAAAAAATCTTGAAACTTTAATGCCCTGTAGATCGGGAACGAAGCGTTTTTAGTTAAAATATAAGCCAAACAATTACCTCCTTCCATATTTACATCATATTTAGGGAAAAACCCTGTACTTGAGTATTTAAAAAACTGAGGGGTGGCACCTACTAGCGGATAGGGGAACGGCCTAAGCGTATGAGCGTCAAGTGACGCAAAGGTTAATGCTAGAGATAAAGATGCTTGCCACTTATGAAACAACGACTGGTAGCAGCCAAAGATGCCATCGCGGACCAGCTCCCCCCCCTGTTCTATCGTGACGAGGAGCTTGCACGGGGTTAAACGTGTCGATATACCATGCGCGAACCTGGTGGGCTCAGGATGGTGCCGGCGGTCTCGGTTTTACCGCCCGGACCAAGAGGAGACAACCTCAGCAACTTTCCTAAATCCTAAGGGTCGGACCGAGGGAATGCGTGGCTGAAGGAATGGGAGGGGGCGAAACTTCGACTCGTTGAAGCGAAGAACCTTATCTATCATTTTCGTAAAAACAAAAACTCAGTTATTTCAAAAGCAAAGATGGCGTGGGGCGTTCAATTGTTTTCGCAATAACCAGTTTTAACTTCTTAACCGTTTGACCGATTGTAACAAATTTGGTATCGTTGAAAAGAGCAACCAAAATATAGTTAATTTAGTTGAATCCTTCTCCGCCAGGGGGAAGACACTATGATCTAAAATCCTAACAAAATCAAATGATTTTTTCTTTAAGAAAAAGTAGCCTAATATCACCCAAAGAGGCCAGTGAAAACCGTTTTTCAAAATCTCGCTCCTAACCTAATATTGGGAAAATGAGATTAATTAATAAAAATGCAATCTTATTTGACGTATTTTTGGTATTTGTGGATGGCGCGAAAGATTGTTTGAAAAAGGACCCTACACTTTTAGGTAGGCCTTGGAAAATTAAAAAAATGAAACACAATGCATTATAAAATAATAACAGCTGTAATTTGTAAATTATTCTGCTGTATTCACATTCAGAAAGTTTTTTGAATTTTGAATCTTTTCTAAAATGCCAATTTTTAACCAAGAAGCATTTAATATGCTGGCGGAGATGGTTCGTGGTCGATTCGGATAAAGCAAACAGAAGATGTGGGCAGCGACGGTCGCATTTTGAAAATACTCATAATATATCGCCAGCACAAAAGGCAATAGGGAACGCCTACTTGGAAATAAGAAAATTACACAAGGGGAAGTAACAAAGGTTTGAACTATCAATATCCTGAACTCTGTTAAAGACACAGGTATTCTTGAAGAGTAGACACTACCGGGGAGCACAAGGTCGCAATGCAGGAACCGACTGGGGCCATCCCTAGTACTATAATAATAATAATAATATGTATGTCCAAAAAGATTGAATGGTACAAACCAGAAATAAACTAAGGGATCAACAAGTTTCAAAATATTGTTTCTGGTTCAATTGTTTATTGCTAGTCTTGACGATTGATTAAAGATTTTTGAAAATGACTTTGTGTATGTACAGGGTGTCCGAAAAGTATACATCTTTGTAGTAAATATCCATTTTATAAAAAAAATGTTTCAAATAAAAGTTATTGTTTATGAAATTTTTTATCACATGGAATTTAATTTTTTTTTAAACAAAAATAAAAATTTTGTTTAAATTGCGTCTTAGAACTGTCAAAGTAGTACCTGAACTTGAAGTAAAAAGTTACTAATTTAGATTGGTTGACATCCATGTGTGAGCGAAATACCCATTTAAAGTATATAGAAATGAATAGGAATAAAAAACTATATCAATTAAGTTGGCAACAATTGATCTTTGTCATTAAGAAAATTACCTATTGCGCTTTTGTTTTAAAAAAAATGAAAACATTTTTCAAAAGGTGGATGTTTACCAAGATATATACGATATTCCATACTTTTCGAACAACCTGTACATCATATGAAAGGGAAAAAGCATAGAAATAATAATTTGAAAATTTTCAAAAGGCCAAAAAAGTGGTACAACAATTTTTTTCTAAATAAACAAAGGAATTTAATTTTTTGTTCAATTTTTTCTTGTCAGTTAAAAGGGAGAGGGGGGGGAGGCTTTCGTAGGTAGCCCCCTAGCTCAGAAACCCTTAACCCAGCACTGGTGGTAGGCGTAATCCTCACCATCAGGTTAAGTGACGTCGATGGAGCTGTAACAATTGACGAGATTAGTAATCAGGTAACCATTGTAATGCGAGTTCAAGTACAATTCTTTTTTTGGTTAATGAACTAATTCATTAATATTATGAACACGCACTTACCTTCCTCTAAGCTGAACTTCGTGCAATAACACACGAAGGTGTAATAATCCAATCCTACGTCACCAGGGTGACAGAAGGAGATTGTTACAACTTGCATAGGGTTATAGCATGGAACTCAAGCGAAGAGCAATTGTTGATCTTCCATCTTGTTGATATATTCACTATTCACTTTTGCCCCCCCTTACAAAAAATATGACATGCTATACACCATGCAGAAAAGGAAAAATCCTACCTTTATGAGGCCGCCTTTCTGCAATCTGTAACAACGAGAAGATTTACGTTAGAAATGATATTAAAATATTTTGTGTTTTGAGTATTTATGGTTTAAAACAATTATAAATTTTGACTGGGACAGTCAAGCATTTGCTTGCGTTTGACCGTTTTCTTAAAGAAATTGGCCTATAAACACTTATTGCAGTAAAAGGAATGAACACTTACCCTTTAGCCTCATTCATTCAGTCTCTCCCGGGAAGAACCATCAACCAAAGTAGAGATGAAACACTGCAGATCTTCCTCGAATTCCTCGTTCCTCAAGAACTGAAAGGAGAAATATTATCAAATAAAATCAATCGCTGAGTTAATCAAAATGTTCAATTTATTAATATTTTTTGAAAGCAATACCATGTGCGCATTTGATTTTTACTATACATATATTTAATTCAGTAATAGGGCACTTAATTAGCGCTCAATTATTGGATAGTTCACTTTTCATTTTCTTGGTATTTTAAGGTAGTGCTCTAATGAGTTTATATGAACCTGTCGGAACATGTAATAATTTTTTTAAAAAAGGGGCGCATTTAATTCGGTAATAGGGCACTTAATTAGGACGTTCATGAATATCGGAAATGATCATGTTTGTTTTGTTCTTTTAGAAAGCATTCAGATTAATCCAAAGACGGCAGAGAGATCATCACAAAAATTAACTACAAGTTACTTAGAACACGTACGCCACTGGTGAATATTCTATCCCACAGTTCATTACTTATACCCTGTGATTGGTGAATGACAGTTTACTTTGAAAAAGTCACCTGTTGATGAAGTGAAAAGGAAATAAACGGAGATGTGGGTGGAAGAAGTGCCGCAATGGATGATCGAATTGGGATGTGAATCCTGGTAGTCGGTGTGGGCCCCCGTGTCTCATTTTGTAAAATGTTCACGAGGAGA
Organism: Photinus pyralis; assembly: GCF_008802855.1. Taxonomy (NCBI): domain Eukaryota; kingdom Metazoa; phylum Arthropoda; class Insecta; order Coleoptera; family Lampyridae; genus Photinus; species Photinus pyralis. The sequence goes on from NW_022170250.1 coordinate 11,753,777, forward strand.
GTATCCCGTTACTTGGTTTGTGCTTGTGACTCGATCTTCATTTGTCAATATCGCAGGTATCGGAGGAGAATCAAGATGTGAACGACAACGGTGCGTACGGTTCCCGTTACTTGGCAACAACCGGAATTAAATTAGTAAAATTGGCAAGATCCGTTTGGACTTGGAATGTACGTTCTGAAATTACTCAAAGCTGCGGGGGGAAAACTGAAATGGACTCCAAAAAGATAAACTGACGCAGTGGAATTGTTTGTAAAGCAGAGAAACGTAGGTCTAGAGCGTAACAAATGGAGTTTTAACGAAATAATGCAGAATTGACGGAGTTTCGACCGTAAGTACCAGCATTTCGATGAAATTGTCACAATCGTAGCACAGTGTTCTGCAAGCCTGTGGTCATTCGACTGTATATTAGCACGTTGGCTGCCACAGGTACAGCCGACTGTCGTAGGAGATAGTATTTCATGACGCAGGTTGTACACATGGGGTGACCGTTTAACGTAAGTATGGCAGCCGGCTGACATGCGATAACTGTTCTAGCACCAGTACAGAAGACCCCTCTGGCGGTTAACGTGATAAAAACCACTTGAATGCATGTGACAATGGATGCATTAAACAGACAAAGCGCTTCATGAGCGCCACCTAAACACGAGAATACTCTTAACAAGATCTCTCGCTCAAGTTGCTGTCGAGGTGTAAATACCACCGTACGTCCGACTTAGGGGGGGATCTATACACCACGACACCGCTATCAAACGGCAACTTGCGTGAGAAACCTTGCTAAAGTATTCCCGCCTTTAGGTAGCGCTTCGTCTCGTGATTCGGATTAATATGATGGGTAGCAAAGTATTAGAGTGCGGTTATCGTACAGTGCGCCAAGAAAATTTTCCTTCGTTACTGTTCAGCCTCACGTTTTGCGGCTGATAAATGAATTCGGGCCCTAGCATTTATACCGAAATGAAATATACCGAATACTTTGAACGGATTGTTACCGTCGATACTAGCTACGTCATATCTTAAGGGTGGCGCAAGGCATTATCGGAACCGTTACCGTGCAACTTGTAAAGGTCTACAAACTTACCCCAAATCAACATATCGTTGAAATCTTGGGCTTCTTGATTCCAAAGACGAAAAATGGGGCACAAAACGTTAAGTTTTAAACGCAAACAAGTGAATTTGAAATAGGACGCCATTTTATTTAAATTTTGATAATCTTCAAATGACACCGAAAAGACCGATTTACTAACACTTCCCCGTCAGTTTTTATTAATTTAAGGGTTGAATTTAACAACAAAATGAAAATTTCCGCGATCGCGTCCCGAGATCCAGCACGCAAACGCCGATTTAAATTCGAACTAAAAGTAGGTTAGTAGGGACGCCATAACTTTTCGTAGCTTAAATTACGTTTGTACACCGATTTACGTATTACGGACCGAAACGAACGGCGTCCAACTATTTTCCGCGTCTTTTAATTGCCTATTTTTAAGTTTATTTTAATGTCGCACTTCCCAAATTATGAGAAAACGAAAAGAGTACAACCCGCTCGGCACGGCAGCAACGACATACTGGATCACGTGATGAAGCTTGCGATACTGACGTCACGACTGCGAGAGTCTCTCTGATTGGCCCATCTGAAAAAATGGTCCAATCAAATGCATCCGAATTTTTGTTTACTAATCATTCTTCGAATTCTAAAAACGGTTTCAAATAATTCAAATGTCCTATTGCTATTGCAAATTAACTATTCGGCTTCCCATTTATCGTTATATACCCATCTTACGTAACCTGCGGGACGTGTCTTTTAATCCACAACGTAAATAAAACACTTTCCGATCTTTAATCCGAAAGCTGTACAATTTGTCCATGTTTGTGTCAATGGCCCTCCTGGTTTCCCTGCCCTTCAGGGTCTTCTTCAGACCTCTCACCCTTAAGATCCATCGCACCCCACTCGATTTCTTCCTCCGACTGCTCAATTTTGTCGGTCTTTCAGTTCGTAGACTTTGCCGACCTTGTCTTCGATTTCTCACACTTTTGAATCGTTTAAAGATTTATAAATGCTTCTTGATGGTCTTAAGGCTGGCTTTTCAAATATCTTTAAACAAAGGTCTAAAGTCTCTTGAAAACTTGTAGGGGTTTCGTGTTAATAAGCTCGACCTTTAAAAAAGTTCAAATGTTTTTGAAAGCGCCTAAGACCTTTGAAGGTTCCTCTCTTGAAGAAAGGGGGAATTTCATAGGCTTTCCTGAAAACTTGATCCCTTTGGAAGCTCTTGAAGACCTTTGTAATTTTTTGTTCCAGAAAAGTTTTTAGACTTTAAACGACTATCACTTCGCCATCATTGAGACCTACAGCACCACCAAGTAAACAAGTCTCTCAGAAAATATGCGAACTAATTTAGAAAAGCAGGCGTGTACAGTCCGTAAAAAATGTGATAGTTGCGCCAATTTTATCCGTACGGCAAGAAAAGAGAAACAAACCTCTGCAATTGTGCATTCCGAAGCCAGAAATGTTATTAAAAGGGTCGTGGAATTCTTCGGCAAAGAGAAAGCTGCCGGTGTGTAGATATTTCCTTTGGGAAAGGGTGCTAGCTGCTGCTGCGACCGGCAAACCAACGAAATTCATAACCAAGATTAGGTAATGTGCATTTAATTAATATTCCTCTGAAATAAATACTTATTGTTATCCTGTAGATCGAAGTCAAACTTGCCGATGATAGGACATGGAAATTTCCATCAAAGACGCAACGAAGTGCAACTTCCTACAAAATAACATTGGATAATTCTCATTTAGGCGTATTGAAGAATGCAATTTATATGATCCATAACAAAGTCTCTACAATAAATAATTTAGTTAATAAAATGAAGAAGCGAAAATTGACTGCATTGGAGGTAAAGATCACATTTTTTGACGAAACCTACGTCCATCCATTTAATGGAGTGCTTGCTAACAGAAGAAGAACCTGGTGTATATAAAACTGACTGAAGCAGGATGAAATAAATTGGGTACAGCTCATCATCAAATCGAAAAGTATAAGTCTGGATACGACATAATCCACATTAAGAGATTGGAAGAATCAACTTGGCAACGCCATGGATTGTTAGATGAAGCTGTAGAAAGTTTATCTTTCACGGTAATCACTGGCACATCAAGCGAAGGTTCTGAAATCAGTGAGGAAGAAAGTGACGACGATAGCGTTTAATTAGTTTTAAATACGCACTGCTTTGTCATTAGTAGTACCATTTTATACAATGGTAGTACTTAGGTAACTATTTTGTTATTTCGATTTATAATTCTTGTATTAAATTTCTTTCTCCAGTTTCCAAACGTAGCTACATTAAAAAAATGCCAAAATAGAACAAGTTTAAATTTCTCCCCAAACACTATTGACACAGTGTACTTCTAAAATACAGCGACACCAAACCATCACCTTCTTGACGTACTTGTTTGCTTGGCTTGACTGTATTAGTCATTTTAAACATTTTGAAGGGCTGCCCTTAAAGACTTTAAAAGCTAATTAAAGGTTATCAAAACGTTTAAAAAACTCTAGACCCGACTTCAGACCCATTAGAGGCTATATTCTATTCATGAAGGGTGCTCGACTAGGCAGCACTTATAGGCACACCGCCTACCCCCTTTCTTTCGCAACTCGGTTCAGAGCTCGCTCCTCTCAATAAAGAATGAAACCCTTTTTACCCTAACTTATACGTGGGCTCTCTTAGAAGCCCAATATATCACGAGTAACCACAGGTTCTTCCTTGATAGCCCTGTACAAAAACGCCCCAAACGGGAGCATTTAATTCTGTAATTGGGCACTTAATTAGCACCTAATTATTAGTTAGTTCAGTTTTCATTTTCTTGGTATTTTAAGGTAGTACTCTGCCGAGTTCAAATGAGCCTGGCAGAACATGTCATGATTTTTTAAAATAAAAGGGAGCATTTAATTCGGTAATTGGACACTTAATTAGCACCTAATTATTAGTTAATTCACTTTTCAATTTCTTGGTTTTTTAAGGTGTGCTCTGCTGAGTTCATATGAACCTGGCAGAACATGTCATAATTTTTTTTTAAAAAAAGGGAGCATTTAATTCCGTAATAGGGGCATAGGGCACTTAATTAGCACCTAATTATTAGTTTATTCACTTTTCATTTTCTTGGTTTTTTAAGGTAGTGCTCTGCCGAGTTCAAATGAACCTGGCAGACGTCATAATTTTTTTTAAAAAGGGAAGCATTTAATTCGTTAATAGGGTACTTAATTACCACCTAATTATGCAATATGTTTGATTGTGTCTTTCTCTGCTAGGATCATGCACATCACCTTTCCTTATCTACTTTCCTGAATATAAGCATTCATGATATCCTCGGATTAATCCAAAGACGGAAGAGAGATCATGACAAAAATTAACTAGAATTTACTTACAACATCTACGCCACTGTTCAATATTTTATCCTACAGTTCATTACTTATATTTATTATTATTATTATTCTCTGATTCGTGCATGACAGTTTACTGAAATTAAGTCACCTGTTGATGAAGTGAAAAGGAATTAAACAGAGATGCGGGTGGAAGAAGTGCCGCTGTCTTCTAACTCAATGAGTGTCGCCATGGATGAAAGAATTGGGATACGAATCCTGGTTGGTAGCCGGTGTGGGCCCCCGTGTCTCATTTTGTAAAACGTTCTCGAGGAGAGTATCCTGTCACTTGGTTTGTGCTTGTGACTCGATCTTCATTTGTCAATATCTCAGGTATCGGAGGAGAATCAAGATGTGAACGACAACGATTTGTACGGTTCCCGTTACTTGGCAGCGACCCGAATTAAATTAGTAAAATTGGCAAGATCCGTGTGGACTTGGAATGTACTTTCTGAAATTACTTAAAGCTGCCGGGGGAAAACTGAAATGGACTCCAAAAAGATAAACTGACGCAGTGGAATTGTTTGTAAAGCAGAGAAACGTAGGTCTAGAGCGAAGCAAATGGAGTTTTAACGAAATAACGCACAATTGACAGAGTTGCGACCGTAAGTACCAGCATTTCGATGAAATTGTCACAATCGTAGCGCAGTCTTCTGCAAGCCTGTGGTCATTCCACTGTATATTAGCACGTTGGCCGCCACATGTACAGCCGACTGTCGTAGGAGATAGTATTTAACGACGCCGGTTGTACAAATGGGGTGACCGTTTAACATAAGTATTGCAGCCGGCTGACATGCGATAACTGTTCTAGCACCAGTACAGAAGACCCCTCTGACGGTTGACGTGTTAAAAAACAACTTGAATGCATGTGACAATGGATCCATTAAACAGACGAAGCGCTTCATGAGCGCCACCTAAAGGCGAGAATACTCTAACAAGATTTCTCGCGCAAGTTGCTGTCGAGGTGTAAATACCACCGTACGTCTGACTTAGGGGGGGATGTATACACCTCGACACCGCTATCAAACGGCAACTGAGAAACCTTCCTAAAGTATTCCCGCCTTTAGGTAGCGCTTCGTCTCGTGATTCGGATTAATATGAAGGGTAGCAAAGTATTAGAGTGCGGTTATCGTACAGTGCGTCAAGAAAATTTTACTTCGTTACTGTTCAGCTCTACGTTTTGTGACTGATAAATGAATTCTGGCCCTAGCCGAAATGAAATATACCGAATACTTTGAACGGATTGTCACCATCGATACCAGCTACGTCATATCTTAAGGGTGGCGCAAGGCATTATCGTAACCGTTACCATGCAACTTGTAAAGGTTTACAAACTTACCCCAAATCAACATATCATTGAAATCTTGGGCTTCTTGATTCCAAAGACGAAAAATGGGGCACAAAACGTTAAGTTTTAAACGCAAACAAGTGAATTTGAAATAGGACGCCATTTTATTTAAATTTCGATAATCTTCAAATGACACCGAAAAGACCGATTTACTAACACTCCCCCGTCAGTTTTTATTAATTTAAGGGTTGATTTTAACAACAAAATAAAAATTTACGCGATCGCGTCCCGAGATCCAGCACGCAAACGCCGATTTAAATTCGAACTAAAAGTAGGTTAGTAGGGACGCCATAACTTTTCGTAGCTTAAATTACGTTTGTACACCGATTTACGTATTACGGACCGAAACGAACGACGTCCAACTATTTTCCGCGTCTTTTAATTGCCTATTTTTAAGTTTATTTTAATGTCGCACTTCCCAAATTATGAGAAAACGAAAAGAGTACAACACGCCCGGCACGGCAGCAACGACACACTGGATCACGTGATGAAGCTTGCGATACTGACGTCACGACTGCGAGAGTCTCTCTGATTGGCCCGTCTGAAAAAATGGTCCAATCAAATGCATCCGATTTTTTGTTTACTAAACATTCTTCGAATTCTAAAAACGGTTTCAAATGTACCATTGCAATTGCAAATTAACTATTCGGCTTCCCATTTATCGTTATATACACATCTTACGTAACCTGCTGGACGTGTCTTTTAATCCAAAACGTAAATAAAACACTTTCTAGGAACAAAACAAACGATAGTTTACGATCTTTAATCCGAAAGCTGTGCAATTTGTCCATGTTTACGTCAAAGGTTCTCCTGCTTCCCCTGCCCTTGAGGGTCTTCTTCAGACCTCTCACCCTTAAAATCCATCACACCCCACTCGATTTCTTCCTCCGACTGCTCAATTTTGTCGGTCTTTCAGTTATTAGACTTTGCTGACCTCGTCTTCGATTCCTCACACTTTTGAGTCGTGTAAAGATTTACAAATGCTTCTTGATGGTCTTAAAGGCTTCTCAAGGTTCGCTTTTCAAACATTCTTAAACAAAGGTCTAAAGTCTCTTGAAAACTTGTAGGGGTTTCGTGTTAATAAGCTCGACCTTTAAAAGTGTTCAAATGTTTTTGAAAGCACCTAAGATCTTTAAAGGCTCCTCTCTTGAAAAAAGAGGGAATCTCGTAGGCCTTTCTGGAAAATTCTTGTTGTGTCCCTTGAAGGGGTCTTGAAGACCTTTGTAATTTTTTGTTCCAGTTTTTAGAGTTTAAACGACTATCACTTCGCCATCATTAAGAGCTATTAGGCATTTTTAAACATTTTGAAGGGCAGTCAAATGCCCTTAAAGACTTGCTAATGAAAGGTTCTCCGAACGTTTAAAATACTCTAGACCCGATTTCAGACCCTTTAGAGGCTATTCTATTCATAAAGGGAGCTCGACCAGGCAGCACTTTAGACACATCGCCTACCCCCTTTGTTTCGCAACTAGGTTCAAAACCCCCTCCTCTCCTTTTTAGCCTAACTTATTGTACTTGGGCTCTCTTAGAAGCCCAATATGTTGTGCCGGTGATAGTGGCGACCACCAAGTGCCCCGTAAAGACACGATTATCTTCTTAATCTGGCCTCTTTAGCCAGCTTTTCAGTTTTAGAAGCTAAGAAGACCCACATTTACCAAGGGGCCCTGTCTGAGTCCAGTTGCTTGTTGTCACTGAGCCTCAAATTGACTGGGCACCCGAATCTTTAATCTTGGCCCTGACTTCAGCCACTGCTCCCTTTCCGAGAGAGTGACTTTATAACTCTTTGGTCTTAGTAAGACAGGCCAGATCACATCCCTTTTTACGGGATTGGATCTTAGGGTTTTCTCCCAGATCTACCCGTGCCCAAGGCTGCGTCGATCATTCCATTCGTCCCAATCGTTTAGCCGTATAAAAGCCTTTTGAGTTTCTGCCTCCACAGCTAAGTGTAAAGGCGCTAGTCCCAGAAGTGCTTCCGACACAGGAGGGAGTCTTTGATCCCAAATATTTTACTGACTTGACCCTACTGGATGCACCTGAATTGTTTGTCCACAAATTTACATGTTTTGTTTGTGACTTGACGTTTCTGTAATTGTTATTTACAATTTTTTGAATTAAAGATTATTATTATTATTATTAGACCCTCGAAAAGTGAGCCCATTAAGGTTCGTTCTCCTTCTAAATGGAACAACCTTGGTCTTTTCCAGAACTGGAACAATGGCGACCCTGAGCAACGCCGCAGCGACTTGCCCATTGGTTCTTGGTGCGCCCACAACTTTGGGTGCTCCAGGAGTGCTTCCCTCCAATCTGAGACCCTTGGTCCCTGATGTTGGGTTGCATCACGTGTACCAACGACCCAGACACAAGCTTTGGCGCAGGGCCCCGCTTGACCCTAGGATTTACCTTCGAGCTATTGAAATTTTAGGCGTATCCTCGTTGAAATCTTAAAGTCAACATCTCTTTCAAAGGTGGTGTCTCTATACCTGATGGTCTTTGTATACTTGTCCAATTCTAATCCCAATTTGTGGAGAATTCCCTTGAAGTGCCTTTGATACTCTTTAAAATCTTCGTAGATTCATGGAGACTCGTACAGTTTCATAGAAACAAATCTCTAAAGCGTTTTTAAAGATTCTTAAGGCTTTTTAAAGATTCTAAAAGTGCTTTTGATACTCTTTAAAATCTTCAAAAAATGCATGGAGACTATTACAGTTTCTTAGAAATAAATCTCTTAAAAGCGTTTTCAAAGATTGTTAAAGACTTTTAAAGATTTTAAAAGCCAATTCGCGGAGAAATCTCTTGAAGTGCCGTTGATACTCTTTAATATCTTCGGAGATTCATGGACATTCTTACAGTTTCTTAAAAAACAAATCTCTTAAAGTGTTTTTAAAGATTTTTAAGGACTTTTAAAGATTCTAAAAGCCAATTCGAGGAGAAAACCTCTGAAGTGCCTTGGATACTCTTGAAAATTTTGGAGATTCATGGAGACTCTTACAGACTTTGTATATACTGAAGGGTATTATACTCCCCAGACCTCCCGCTGCGACCTATTGGGCGGAGAGGTTTGGGGGTATTGAATACTCCCAGCTGAACGCCCTCAACCAAGAAGGATTCTTTCTGCATTACCCTTATCATATCATCATGGTAGTTGTAGGGAAAAGGAAAACGAATCTCTGTAAATACTAGGGGGTAGGCAATGGGCGGGGGGGGGAGGGAGTTGGAATCCCCTCCAACAGACTACCCTCAATAAAGCAGGACTTAACAATTCTTTCTGTATTACCCCTAGCACTATCATGGTAGCCGTTGAGAAAACCTAATCGAAACGACAATCAATTGTGGATACATTTATCTTACGACAAGAAAAATACTTCGTTTATTGTGTTTTCCAATTAATACTTTATTTATTAGGAGCAGAAGAGATAACTTCTCCTTCATTATTTTCTCCTAATATGGAAGTTTTCAATAGTACATATAGTCGAAAATGAATTGCGGAAACGTTCCTCTTGAGAATAGTATAAATCCTCCACCAGTAGCCAGAGGAGTGCCGTCCTATGAACTGTCCCTAACATCTGCCATTGAAAATGCCTTCGATAACACACAACCTTCGGAGCAATAGTAAACATGGAGTCTCCTAGGAACCGTCTTCTACATGTTTTTCAGCTACCATTGGCTAGAATTTTTATCAGTAACGCCGCCATTGGATACCTACCTATATTTGAATTTGCCGCTCAACTGGAGCCACCGCGCATTCTGCTGTGCGTCACCTTAACGCGGATCGCCAGATCCAGAGGTGGACTAATCTAAAAAATCAGAAAAAAATTAATTACAAGCGCCCTCCCAATGTGACCATTTCTCCGCTACGCCACTGGAATACAATCGAATGGCGGTAAAAATTCTTCAAACTTGAAAAACCAGTCGGATGCGTATATTTTAATCGAAAATATTTGCGGTATTTCCCTTTTATTACAAGTGCGATTTCCGTTGAACGTTAGGTACTCTCAATTACTAAGTAAAGGTCAAAGCTCAAGGCTTATCGGAAATATTTGTTTACAAAATTGTGTTCCGAGATAATGTAGAGCATTAAAGAAAACCAATCTCTGCCTAAATTACTTGTAATTAACATCAAGTTAATTGCTTATTAATGAGCGAAGGCGTATATACCTTAAGCTACTACTAATTGGAACATTTGCATGACGATATGTGGCCTTTACTGCTGCTGTTTTGCATTAGATATGTACTTTCCCAACCCTCGCAGTGTCCCGATGTGTTCGCCTACGAGACCAAGTCGGAGAGGGACCGATGGTACGGACGTATAACACTAGTCACCCCGGAGACGCTCAACGGGGTGTGGGTGACAATCGAGTTGGACTCGCCGGCGATACTGCTCGGGGTAAATATGAGAAGTGCGTTTCAAAGACATAATTGCAGAATTCAGTTGCAGAATTGGTTCGGGGAGTCCACCACGGAGAACAATTTGGATTTCGTGATCAAAAATCGAAATCAGGTGTTGAGGGCGACCGATGATCCTCTCTCCATACGGTTCTTTGTACGTTTCGATCCGAAGGAGGGGGTGCCGAGCGTGGTACGAATTAAGTTAAACGGTAGAGTAATTTGCGGTGGCCCCGATGCGACTACACCCGCCCCAGTTTTGCATATAAGTAATATTCGAACGAAAATGACCACCCCCCGCCAAATAACTACGGAGGACGACTTCTTCGCGGGCGATTTCTCGCCGACCCGACAGCCCATTGTGATACCGCCGAAGCCGCAGCAGACCGCCGAGGGTTGTGGCACGGTCAAGATCGAGGTGCGCCCCTTAATCACTTACGGGCAGAGCACTACGGAAGGTAACACGTCTATCGTCGTCCCCACTTGTATATCTTGCACTTCCGTAGGCGAATGGCCGTGGCACGCCGCTCTCTATCGCTACAAGGGCGCGAACATGCAGTATCTGTGCGGGGGAAGTTTAATTTCGCGCAATCACGTAGTGACCGCCGCGCATTGCGTGACCAAGTCCAAGACGAACATCATCATCAATCAGGAGCTACTACTCATATATTTAGGTAAGCGTGACACGAGGGCGAGGCACTTGCAAAAGTTTGTCAGAATTTCTCAAAATGCGTTTTGGTGGCCAGTTCTGTTGCACCCCCATTTACTGATGGGACTTCTAAGGCCCTTAAATACCTTCAAAAGGCTCACTAAATGCTTAAGGCATAAGAAATCAAGATGATTGAGGAATCTGAAGGAGCCGAGGAAGCGAATTTTAAAGGCTCAGGGATCCTCAAAGGCACTTAAAAACTCGAAAAATAGAACACTCCAGCTGGAGTACCCTGTGCATCAATTGTTAATGTACATACAACTTTTTGGAAGTGTCACACCGCTCGGCCTTTTTGGCATGACAATTCTGTCCGATTTCTACACAGAATCCCTACAGGAAAATACAATCTGTATAAGCAAGATGGGGGCGTACAGAACATGGGGGTCAGCAAAATATCGATTCACCCTCAATACAACGCCTCTTACTTACATAACGACCTCGCAATCCTACACCTAGAAAGACCCGCCGAAATCACCAACTTCGTACGGACGGTCTGCCTCTGGGAGGAAGAGTTGGAGCTGAGCGTGATCATCAACCGGCTAGGTAAGCCGTTCGCCCGGTCCCCTCGCGCTAACACTTCCGTTTTAGGCACGGTGGTCGGATGGGGCTTCGACGAGTCCGGCGACGTCACCGAAACACTGATGCAGGCGAAAATGCCAGTCGTCTCGACGGAAACGTGCATATTTTCGAACCGAGACTTTTTCTCGCGCTTCACCTCCGACAAGACCTACTGCGCCGGATTTCGTAACGGCACCTCGGCGTGTACCGGAGATTCGGGCGGGGGAATGGTCTTCTCCAAGCAGGTCGGCGGTGGCACCGTGTGGCAACTGAGAGGCGTCATCTCGCTCAGCGTCGCCTTGCAAAATGAGAAGGTCGTGTGCGACACCTCGAACTACATCGTATTCACGGACGTCGCCAAACACTTAGACTGGATTCGTTCGACTATTACTAGCTAGTTTTATTCTCTTTTATACAATTAATGAGTCAATACATGTTTGCCCTTTAACATTCTGCGCATTATTACCCGTTGCCCGGCAGGGGTCGACATTCGCTTATTCCAGCCGTGGCGCTTGATCCTTTTTCGCTCGCTAGGCCTCGGGAAGTGATTCCTGATTACGTAGCGCACGAAAACACCGTACAGACCACCGGGAGATGGTCCTGCCGAGGGCGAGACAGCCAAAGAGTGAAAGTTGCCGACTGAAGTTCTCCTGCCAAATTTCAACATCAACAGCGACACTAAAAACCGAAATACTTACGATACTGCAGTTAAAAGGCGAGAAATTAAGAACATTGTAAAATGAGGTTATGTCTCCTGTTTTGAAGTTGTGGTTATGTGCCCGTTGACGAAATGAGGTTATGTGGAAACGCGCGGGAATTTGAAAAAGTGAACAGTTCAAGGTTAACAATTTCCCAAATTATGAATAGCAAGGTAAACTTGCTCAATAAATGCAAATTTAATTACATTTAAATTGCGTAAACTTCGTGAACTAATGATAATGATAGTACAGGCAGTGAAATTATGGGTAAATTACTACTCACCCTCCTTGCTCTAGTAAAATTAAATAACGGTTTAGAAACCTCCCCCTGTCCGAGACTATTCGTCTACGAGCACATGCAAGTCGGTCGATGGTACGGGATAATCACTCTACTCAGCTCGGAGGACTTGACCGGAATTCGACTTCGTCTACAATTCGACCGGCCCTCTCTGGAACTCGGGGTACGTACACAATCGCGCCACTTTCCCCGCTAATCCACACTTTCAGAACTGGTTTGGTGAAGTCTCCACGACTAACAACAAAGATTACGTAATTGAAAATACTAACTTTACCCTAAAAGCTCACAGACCTCAGACTATCCGCTTCTATCTAAACTACAAAGGCTCGCCTTCGCCCAAACTAACTTCGTTAAGCCTTAACGACAAAACTGTCTGCCCGGAACCGACTAACTCACTAAGCCGACCGTAATATCCGCGGAAGTGTCCGTTTGACCACTCACATTTACTCGTAGGTTGTCGTTCGGCTTTCTACCGCCGCCCGCGTCGAACGAAGACGAGGACTACTACCCGAGCGATTTTGCCTTCATTAGACCGCATCAGGGCGGTTCGACGGACGAGTGCGGAACAGTTATAGTAAGTGCTATCGTTTGCGAGGCCGTGTCTATTCGCCGGTGTACGTTTTTAGATCAGACGATCTAAGAGAAGCTTCGTGTACCCGGAACCTCACGTCGTTAGCTTTCCCGTTTACTGGACGTATTTTCAGCCGCAACCGAAACCTCTAATTACGTACGGAACGTCGACGGTCGAGGGGGAGTACCCGTGGCACGTGGCTCTGTATCGGTCGAAGGGGTTCGATTTGGTGTACGTCTGCGGGGGCGTTCTCATATCGTCGTTCTACGTCGTTACCGTCGCGCATTGCGTTACGAAGGCGAAGGCGGCGAACGCGTTAAATCCGAACAGCATGCGAGTTTATTTGGGTAAGTTCAAATTTGGCACCGAGACCGATAATTACTGGGAGTGTAGGCAACACATCGTACATAAAAGTGTTTACAAGACTCCAAAAGATCTTTAGAGTGTCTTGGATGCTCTTTGGAGTCTCTTAGAGGCTAAAGATTCGATTTAATGACTGTAAAAGCCTCTAAAAAACTCTTGGTGTGGCTTGAATATCCTTAAAAATCTTTGGAGATTCATGGAAACTCATACCGTTTCTTAGAAACAAATCTCTTAAAGAGTTGTTAAAGATTCTTAAGGACTTTTAGAGATTCTAAAAGCCAATTCGCGGAGAAATCCCTTGAAGTGCCTTGGATCTCTCTACTCAAAAATGCATGGAGACTTATACAGTTTCTGAGAAACAAAACTCTTAAAAGCGTTTTTAAAGATTTTTAAAGATTCTAATAGTCAATTCGCGGAGAAATCCCTTGAAGTGCCTTGGATACTCTTGAAAATCTTCAAAAATGCATGGAGACTATTACAGTTTCTTAGAAACAAAACTCTTAAAAGCGCTTTTAAAGATTCTAGTAGTCAATTCGCGGAGAAATTCCTTAAAGTGCCTTGGATACTCTTGAAAATCTTCAAAAATGCATGGACACCATTACAGTTTCTTAGAAACAAAACTCTTAAAAGCGCTTTTAAAGATTTTTAAAGATTCTAATAGTCAATTCGCGGAGAAATCCCTTGAAGTGCCTTGGATACTCTTGAAAATCTTCAAAAATGCATGGAGACTATTACAGTTTCTTAGAAACAAAACTCTTAAAAGCGCTTTTAAAGATTCTAGTAGTCAATTCGCGGAGAAATTCCTTAAAGTGCCTTGGATACTCTTGAAAATCTTCAAAAATGCATGGACACCATTACAGTTTCTTAGAAACAAAACTCTTAAAAGCGCTTTTAAAGATTTTTAAAGATTCTAATAGTCAATTCGCGGAGAAATCCCTTGAAGTGCCTTGGATACTCTTGAAAATCTTCAAAAATGCATGGAGACTATTACAGTTTCTTAGAAACAAAACTCTTAAAAGCGTTTTTAAAGATTCTTAAGGACTTTTAAAGATTCTAAAAGCCAATTCTCTGTTGAAGTGTCTTGAATACTTTTAAACATCCTGAAAGAGTACAAATTCAATGTTTTGTAGCAAAATGAAAGAGGCTGCTCCGCCTCGTCTCGCGTTGTTATATTCGCCCCTTGTTTTTAGTCAGCACACATCACAATACCAAGTAAATAGCATTTGTTTTTAACAATTGCAATGTATGAATTATTGTTTATATTTTTTTCTTTGCATTGTGTTTATTTAGGTTTAATTTTGTATATTGCCTTGACTTAGTTTAAGACATTGTATTTTTAGCCTCATTACCATACAAGGCCAATCCTCTTTAAATGGGACCATATTATTTAGAACTATTTCACATGCAAATTGAATTTCATTAAATTTGATTACCGTTTATACTCTCTAATGACCGAATCCAATTGTAATTAACTAAATTCGTGAAATTTGCAGCACATAAAAGAGCAAACCTTGAAATTGCGTGCTGCGATCTGTACCTCGTTTGTGCCTTCCTGTTCACAATTTCAAACTCAACCCACTTAAAAAAATCCATGCACGAAACCGGATTCGAACCAGTGATCCTCAGTGCTGTAGTTGAGGAGCCACTCCATTACACCACATGCGATCTGAAGAATCTTTTGAATTTTTCTTCAAACCCTTTTCTTAAGCTCCGCCTTATCCCTTCCGCTTCTAACTTCTAATTCTTCAAGAAAATCATCAGCGGAGGCACTAAGGATTTTTTAGCGCTCTCGACAGTGCCAATCTCTCAGACCTGATGATTGCTTTTGTTTCAGGCAAATATTACCTGTCGAAGTTCTCCAATCCGGGCATACAAGATCACGCGGTCGAGGAAATAAAACGGCATCCGGACTATGACGCGCACACCTACGCCAACGATATCGCTCTGGTCAAGCTTAAGGAAGAGGCCGCCATAACCGACTACGTGCGTCCGGTTTGCCTGTGGCCGCAGTCGCAGAGTCTGGACTCGATCATCGGGGAGCACGGTGAGGGTGGTTGACTTTCCTTGACTTGACTTGATCTGTTGGGTCTGTAGGTGACGTCGTCGGTTGGGGTTACGACCAGTACGGTAGGATTACCGACGAACTGATGCAGATTACGATGCCCGTCGTGACGCGAGAAACGTGCGTTCAATCGTTTCCGCAGTTTTACGCGCGGTACACGTCCAGCACGACCTACTGCGCCGGTCACAAAAACGGTGAGGTCTTTAGGTAGCAAGTCCCACCCCCCAGGGGGGGGGGCACTGTAATATTTTGCATTTACAACTTTGAAATCCTAGATGCAGGTTACTGGTGGGGTACCAGACAAAGTGAGTCAAAGTAGACACTTTTTCTGGTGCACAGACAGAATTTTTTAGAACTTTCGTGTGTGGAATATCTCCCAGAAAAGAAAACTTTGATGACACTCCCTACAAAATCATTACAACCATACTAATTGTCATTTTGGGGGAGGGGAGCACACAGAAGCAATCAATTACCTTTTCCCGAAAACTACCATATGACAGTGGTCACCACATCTCCTTTATAGCTGGGCGGTATTCTATACCCCCCCAGACCCCCGGTAGCACAGTATGTCCCCCAAAACGTTCAACCCTTAGAACTCTTGCGTATGGAATATCTCGCAGAACAGGAAAATTTGATGACACTCCCTACCAAATTATTATAACCATACTAATTGTCATTTTGGGGGAGGGCGTCGCACCGGGGGGTCTGGGGGGTATTGAATACCCCCTAGCACACAGAAGCAATCAATTACCTTTTCCCGAAAACTACCATGACAGTGGTCACCACATTTCTTTTATAGCTGGGGGGTATTCTATACCCCCCCAGACCCTCCGGTAGCACATTATGTCCCCCAAAACGTTCAACCTTTAGAACTCTTGCGTATGGAATATCTCTCAGAAAAGAAAAATTTGATGACACTCCCTACAAAATTATTACAACCATAGTAATTGTCATTTTGGGGGAGGGCGTCGCACCGGGGGGTCTTGGGGTATGCAGTCAATAAGATACCCCCCCTCATACAATATAGGTGTCATCATATCTCTCTTATATAGCTACCAAAAGTTCTGAAGATCTCTCTATTGGCTTTGAAGAGTCTGGCTCTGGCGCATCTATAGATCAAAGAGCGGGGGAAGGGGGGGGGGAGGACAAACCGCGTGAAAAGGAAGGGGCATACTGAACGGTCAGAGCGACAGGGAGGAGGAACCAGAGAAGTTTGATAGTGAATGTGTGGGGGGGGGGGGGGGTTAGGAGAAGGAAAGAGACAAGACAAAAATGGGAACAATAAATTTGAAGAATTCTGAGGACCTGACGGTTCCGAAAAATGTTTGCAATTTGAGGCATCGCCAGAGTTCGGGGTAGATGGTACTGTGAAGAAGTTTGAAAGGGGTAAGGGGGCCCGAGGGTGGCTTGAAACAGAGAAAATGAGGTAAGCACAAGACGTGACGGAAGTCCTTTGAAGGTAGTGAAGTTCATAAAAGACTCATGAAGCACTTGGAGACACTTATTAAACCTAATCCCAAGAATTTTTAAAGACTAATAAATCATCTTAAAGAAGATAATTAAAACCTCTTGGAGAGTTTTCGAATTGTTTAAAGACGCTGAAGGATTATCTTCGTTCTTGAAGGCACTTAAAGGTTTTTAAGGAGCATGAAAATGAATTTACAAAAACGTTAAAGGCTCGGGTCGTATCTTAAAGAGAAGAAAGGGTCCCAAGGATTATATAAGCCTTTGGAAAACTTTGACGCTCTTGCTTACGTGCTTTTTTTAAAGACCTATAGAAGCTTTTAAGAACTCATGCATGCTGTTTTTAAAGACTAACAGTCAATTAGAGGCTAGGAGTTTCTTGGAGACTAAAATTCTTTAGACGCTTTTATAGGCTCTTAGAGACTTAGAAACTGTTGGCGAATTTTAAAGATAAAAGGTTTTTAAAGATCCTTTAAGACTTAAAAGCTTTTAAAGGCTTGGATCTTAGAGAGCGGTATGAATTTTAAGGGCAACTCTGTGAGGCTCTCGGAAGCTCTTGGAGACAGTTTGTAACTCTTAAGTGCTGTTACAGACTTTTAAAGACCCATAAAGGCTTTTAAAAAGTTCAAGAATTCATAAAAGCTTTCAAAGGCTCTTTAAGGCTAGCCGCGTAAACACTATTGAGATGATTTTGAAAAAAGCGCTTAAAGCCCTTAAGGATTTTCAACAGTTCTGTTAGAGGTCACTGCATTCATGCGCTTAAAAAACTGTTATAGGATCTTGAGTGCTAATAAAGATCATAAAGGCTCATCAAGATGACTTCGCTTAAGGTTTGTTGAAGATCTTACAGAGACATTGAGGCTCTTGAGTGCCTTTAAAGGTCGTAACGTACTTTAGAAGGTGATTATTAAACACTTTTAAATGTGATGGAGTCGCTGGTGAAGAAGGCGCTAGTGGAATTTGAAGATAACACGTGTGGGGGTGTATTGTATTGAAGGTAGCATGAAGAAGGCCTTATCAGATGCGAAAAGATTTACTTCTTCACCAATTTATAGAGCACAAAAACTCGTATGCACTCAGTTGACTTGAGCCTAATAAAAAGTGTCTACTTTGATTAGGCTCAATAAAAAAAATTAGGGCCTTAGCGAAAAACGGGCACTGATCGCCGCCTTTTCAGGTTCGTCCGTTTGCAACGGAGATTCCGGCGGAGGCATGGTCTTCCTACGTAAGGATACGATGCGTTGGTACCTGAGGGGGCTCGTCTCGATCAGCATAGCCCTACGGTCCCAATTCTGCGACTACTCGAATTACGTCGTCTTTACCGATTCGGCGAAGTACTTGGGCTGGATCGGAAGCGTCATTGCGAAATAGAATTATACGATTAGATGTTGACCTTCACCTTTTTAGGTCAACGGAATGTCTCGAAACGAGTTAAGTTTTGTTTTGTTATGTTGTTGTAAGCGATGGTCTCCATTAAATTCTTGTTTGCCTGTGTAATTTCTTGCGTTTCCGCGCTAAATCGGACGTCTCCCTGTCCGAGACTGTTCGCGTACGAGCGGAACACGTCCGCGTCGAATCGGTGGTACGGTGTCGTGACGGTGTCGAGCGAAACCGCCCTCGAAGGTGTCTGGTTGCGTCTGGCTTTCGACGGCGAACTTCAACAGCTCGGCGTAAACGAAAAAGGGGCGGCCGAGAAAGGCTGGAACTAATCGTCAAATTTCAGAATTGGTTCGGGGAGGTGCGGGCGAACGACAACAACAGGGAGTTCGTGATTAAGAACCGTAGCTTTAAATTGGAGGCGAACGTGCCTCACCAGGTACGATTCTACGCGCAGTACGACGAAGGTCGACCCGTACCGGGGCTGGTGTCCGTTCAAATTAATGCCAAAACCGTCTGTCCGGATGAGGGTGTCGTGGTACGCACAACTGCGAAATCGTAAGAGCCCCATCTGTGGACCGGACCCTAACTGAACTTTTTCCAGGTCTACCACAGCGAAACCGAATATTCCATTGCGGATATCGGACGATGAGGATTACTTCATCGGCGATTTTGGCATTCTCAATCGACAACAGGCCACCTCGACGTCGCCTTTGGATGGATGCGGAACAGTCACGGTTTGTACCTTCACTTTTACCATAGTAGAACAGTAAGGTATTAAAAAAAAAAAGATTTATGTATACAAACAATTGCCCCATGTACAGTGGAAAGCTGCCTATTTTTAGCCCATTTCCACACAAAAAAATGCGCAATTGTGGGCACTTTGTCCGTTCATCTGTTCGTCCCTACTGCTGTGTTGCACCTACATCTCTTTATCTTAAGCGAGCTACTTTTTTTGGGTTGTTATGGTGGCAATGCTTGCATCAAGGAAGGCTTATTTTCTCTGTCTCTTACAAAGACAGTCGCTTCTCATAATTTTACACGTTTGCCGTTTGTTTGCTTTGCCAAAATTTGGACATGAAACATGCTCTACTTACTACTATAGCGATCATTTTGGAAGAAACCCAAAATTTGATTTAGAGAAACGGTTAGTTTTCTCAGTTGGCAACCATGGTTAACCTTTTTGGATCCATATTTGTTATGCGCATTTTTTGAAAAAAAAATTGCGCATGCGCAGACAGCTTTTTTATTTGTGACTGATTTTTTATGAAATTTTAAGGAAAAGCGCAGACTAAAAAACGCGCTTTTTGTAAATCGTTTACGTTTTTAACTCGTTTTGTGTTTTTCAAGAGACTTTCTAGAACCCTTTGTTGCTTTCCAGGACTTTGGCTACCCCCTAAGGGCCTTTCCTAGACTTTTCAGGCGACTAGAAAGCTCTGGAAAGGCTCTTACAAGAGTTTGTAATGACCATGAAACGCGTTTAAAAAGTCCTTTCCAGAACTTTTCAGACCACATTCTATAAAGTCCTGGAACGGGATTAGAACTCCTTTTTAAATCCTTTTTTGTTCCTGAAGGGTTTTCCACACCCCCCCAGACCCCCCGGTGCTACGTTCTCCCTCGAAACGTTTTGTCCAAAAGGCTCCCATGAATGAAAATCTTATTATTGTCATGCGAAAAGGAACGTTAAATCCTTCTTTGTTCCTGGGGGGTATTCCATACCCCCCAGACCCCCCGGTGCTATGTTCTCCCTCGAAACGTTTTGTCCAAAACGCTCCCGTTAATGAAAATCTTATTATTCTCATAGGAAAAGGAACGTTAAATACTTCTTTGTTCCTAGGGGGTATTCCATACCCCCCCCCAGACCCCCCGGTGGTTCCTGGGGGGTATTCCATACCCCCCCAGACCCCCCGGTGGTACGTTTTCCCTCGAAACGTTCTGTCCAAAAGGTTCCCGTGAATGAAACTCTTATTATTGTCATAGGAAAAGGAGCGTTAAATCCTTCTTTGTTCCTGGGGGGTATTCCATACCCCCCAGACCCCCCGGTGCTATGTTCTCCCTCGAAACGTTCTGTCCAAAAGGCTCCCGTGAATGAAACTCTTATTATTGTCATAGGAAAAGGAACATTAAATACTTCTTTGTTTCTGGGGGTATTCCATACCCCCCCAGACCCCGCGGAGGTACGTTTTCCCTCGAAACGTTCTGTCCAAAAGGCTCCCGTGAATGAAACTCTTATTATTGTCATAGGAAAAGGAACATTAAATACTTCTTTGTTTCTGGGGGTATTCCATACCCCCCCAGACCCCGCGGAGGTACGTTTTCCCTCGAAACGTTCTGTCCAAAAGGCTCCCGTGAATGAAACTCTTATTATTGTCATAGGAAAAGGAACATTAAATACTTCTTTGTTTCTGGGGGTATTCCATACCCCCCCAGACCCCGCGGAGGTACGTTTTCCCTCGAAACGTTCTGTCCAAAAGGCTCCCGTGAATGAAACTCTTATTATTGTCATAGGAAAAGGAACGTTAAATCCTTCTTTGTGCCTGGGGGGTATTCCATACCCCCCAGACCCCCGGTGCTACGTTCTCCCTCAAAACGTTTTGCCCAAAAGGCTCCCGTTAATGAAAATCTTATTATTATCATAGGAAAAGGACCGTTAAATCCTTCTTTGTATAAAAGGAACGTTAAATACTTCTTTGTTCCTGGGGGCCAGGATGTGCCCCAATCAAAGGGGGAAGGGCTGGAAGGTTTTCAGTAGTTCTTTCGACTTCCTTGTAATCAATGAAGTCCCTAGAGCTACTCTCGTTTTGTAATGCGAGGCAACTTTATTTATGTTTGTTTGATCGATGAGTTTCACGCACTAATGGACCACCCCGTCTATTGCTTGCAATAAAAGTAGGATTTTAGAAATAATAATAATAATAATAATTGTAGGGCGGCGGTCACGAGACGGAGTACCCATGGCACGCCAGCATCTACTACACCAACGGAGTCGATTTGGTGCACATTTGTGCCGGTAACCTGCTATCAAAAGCGTACGTGCTTACCGCCGCACGATGCCTCTACAAGGATCCGCACACCGCCATCTTCCCGGACGAGCTCGTCGTCTACTTCGGCAAGCACAACTTGCGCAGCTTCTCGAGCGTCGGCCTTCAAGTTCGAGGCGTGAGCGACTTCGTGCTCCATCCCCTGTTCAACTCGAGCACGTCCGTTCACAATTTGGCGCTGTTGAAGCTCGCGGCCGCGGTCGAGGTGTCGAATTACGTTCGAGCCATCTGTCTGTGGCGCGACGAGGGCGTCGACGAAGATGGGGTAACGGTCGGGTGGGGCGTGGACCAGATGGGTAAGTTTCGACCGGAGTTAACCCGCGGACAGTTGCAGATCGCGTCAAAGCAGCTGTGCCCTTCTGTTTCCGCCGATACGTTCTGTACGATATTTAAAGCTGGAACTGTGACTTGTAACGCGGATTCTGGTGGGGGATTCTTTTCGGCGCGGGGAGGCGTTTGGTATCTGAGAGGTGTGTTATCGGTGGTTAATAAAGAAGTGAGGTGCGACCCCTTGAAGTATCTTACCGTCACTGACGTATCCAAATATTTGGAATGGATTAAGCAATTTATTATCTGATTCTGTATTGATATTTATCTAGAAGTATATGCTCTTTAAGATAAGTTCATGGGGAATCCTAAGAAGATTCTGCAAAAATCTCGTGTCTCAAAGATTCCTACTAAAATTCCTAGAAGGATTTCTAAGAAGAATTGGGAACGTTTGCGTGCACGTAGACCCAAACCGTTATAATATTTGAAATTAGACCATGATTTGTAGAATAAAACCCTAAAATGGGATACTTTGTATATGTGTTGTATTGGTATAACCATTAAAAACATTTAAAAAATCAACACTTGTGCATGTTGTGCTACGGCCGCCATCTTGGAAAATGGCGGCCGATTTTCACCATGTTTCACTAAACGTTAGAAATAGAAAAGTTAAAGAACATAGAAAATACATCTTTTCAGTTCTCATAACTTTTGCTTGAAAGTTTTATGACACGTCTCCTGGAGGAGATAAGATTTTTGTGTACTGGGGTGGTATAGCTGGAGGGATAGACCCCCCCCCCCAGTGCTATGTTCACTCCCAAGAGCTCACATTAAATGATCTCTTTCTAAAAATGCTGGTGCAAGTGCTGGAAGAACTAAATATTTCGGAGAAGAATGTAGAACCGGGGGGTCTGGGGGGTATGAAATACCCCCCAGCCTTACCACCCCAGTACATGAAACATTTATGACACGTCTCCTGGAGTAGATAAGATATTTGTGTACTGGGGTGGTATGGCTGGGGGGTATAGACCCCCTCGGTGTTATGTTCACTTATAAGAGCTCACATTAAATTGCCTCTTTCTAAAAATGATGGTGCAAGTGCTGGAAGAACTAAATATTTCGGAGAAGAATGTAGAACCGGGGGGTCTGGGGGGTATGGAATACCCCCCAGCCTTACCACCCCCTGTTTTATGACACGCCTCCTGGAGGAGATAAGGTTTTCGTGTACTGGGGTGGTATAGTTGGGGGGTATAGACTCCCTCGGTGCTATGTTCACTCCCAAAAGGTCACATTAAATGGTCTCTTTCTAAAAATGATGGTGCAAGTGCTGGAAGAACTAAATATTTCGGAGAAGAATGTAGAAGCGGGGGGTCTGGGGGTATGGAATACCCCCCAGCTTTACCACCCCCTGTTTTATGACACGTCTCCTGGAGGAGATAAGAGTTTAGTGTACTGGGGTGGTATGGCTGGGGGTATAGAACCCCCTGGTGCTTTGTTCACTCCCAAGAGCTCCCTTTAAATGGTCTCTTTCTAAAAATGATGGTGCAAGTGCTGGAAGAACTAATTATTTCGGAGAAGAATGTAGAACTGGGGGGTATGGAATACCCCCCAGCTTTACCACCCCTTATTTTATGACACGTTTCCTGGGGGAGATAAGATTTTACTGTAGTGGGGTGGTATGGCTGGGGGCTATAGACTCCCCCGGTGCTATATTGACTCCCAAGAGCTCCCATTAAATGGTCTCTTTCTAAGAATGATGGTGCAAGTGCTGGAAGAACTAAATATTTCGGAGAAGAATGTAGAACCGGGGAGTTTGGGGGGTATGGAATACCCCCAGCCTTACCACCCCTTGTTTTACGACACGTCTCTTGGAGGAGATAAGATTTTAGTGTACTGGGGTGGTATAGCTGGGGGTATAGACCCCCCGATGCTATATTCACTCCCAAGAGCACACATTAAATGGTCTCTTTCTAAAAATGATGGTGCAAGTACTGGAAGAACTAAATATTTCGGAGAAGAATATAGAACCGGGGGGTCTGGGGGGGTATGGAAAACCCCCCCAGCTATACCACCCCATTACACTAAAATCTTCTCCAGGAGTCGTATGATAAAACTTTCGTGTACTGCGTATGGCTGGAGGGTTTTCCATACTTCGCAGGTACTATGCTGAATTACCCCCCCCCCCCCATGTTTTCCGGCTTTCTAGTACGTTTGGGACAGACTTTTACACGTCACATCTTATGCAATGTCTATTACAATTTCTAGCACAATGTCCATTTTTATGGCAGTTCCAACAATTCATCCTCATTGGCCAGATAGCTGACGATTGTATCACCCCCCCCCCCCCTCCCGCAGAAGTAGCTCTCCACCAGACAATTCAGGTTCAACAGAAACTAACCGATTTTTCCGAGGGTACCTGGTAATGATCAGCTCTATATTTCCGTTTTTCGAGCTGCAGAGCAGACACTCCTCCCCCAGTTCACTCAAAGATTTAACGGTTGGTATCTGCCTAGTGTAGAAAGGTGCCCAATTGCTTACAAGAATATATCAGCCAGTATGTCCCCATGGCGAGAGAACAAGGTAGCTGGATCCGTGTTAAAATCTCCCGGAATAATCAGGTGGTAGAAAATGCTAATCAGATAATTCTCGGGGGGAATATTTTATTTTCAATTACTTGCGAATATAAATAACTTTGTTAGTATCACGATCACTCCTAAATATTAAACCTTAATCTAATTCATTGCTCTGATTCTTCGCTAAAATCCTAATTTCCAGTCCGCTTTTCGCCAGCCCGTAGAAGGTGCGCGGCTGTAGATGATTGGACGAAAACCGCCATCCGATGTGTCCCTGACACAGTCTGCACTGCATAATCGTCCACCAGTACCTAACAAAAAAGGCAACGGGTAACCGGACGAGCGCACTTTACCTCGCTTACCCGGGGAACCAGCTGAATTCCTTCGACGGATTGCCGACCAAATTGAAATTCTTCGCCTTGACGACGGTGACCGTTTCGTAAACGTGCCCGCCCGGATTGCAGTAGTTGCTCTGCACGCCGTCCTTCGACATCGCGAACACCTGACTCTGTCGCGTTATCTCAGTCTTGCAGAGAATGCAGCAGAGCAGGCGTTCGCGTTCCAACAGCCGAAGTTCCACCTTGAGCCTTTCGAGCGCCGAATCCAACTTCATCAGGTGCAGCCGTTCCTCGTGGCACAGCTGGAAGTTCTGGATGAACCAGTAGGACAGCGTGACGGGATCGAGAGGAATATTCTCTGTAACGGAAAAATGAGACTTTTGCTCGGCGATTTACCGGAAATTTACGCATTCACGACGCTCCTACATCAATTCGTCGACGTACCTTTCAAGTAAAAACGTACCAACTGCTTCAGCATGTGCTCGACGTAGAAGGAGACCTCGTTCCGATCGTACACCCACGACGCGCAGGGGAATTGCGCCAAATGGTAGCGCCTGTACTTGTAGCTCCGCAGCAGGTCCTTGTAGTTCGCGAATAAGTGCGGCCGACGCGAGCACAGGGAGAGCAACTGCGTGCAGGCGATCGGCGACGTAAACGCCGGTTCGGCTAAAATTTTCACCGTCACCTTCTGGAGGCGACCGCCGAGGTGCTGTATTTCCTTGGTCGGCAGTATCTTACATCTCTGTCTGCCCTTCGCCTTTAGGTAGAGGGTGTCGTTTTGCGACACCGACTCGAACACCTCCATAGTTACGCCGTATTTGTATAGACGCGAGCCCATCTCGCTGGAATAGAAACCAGTGCTAGATTCGCAGGCAAGAACGAAGTAGACAGGGGTTTTTGAGGAATAAGGGGGTGTGAACCCCCCCGCAGACAGTACTCTTAGTAAAAAAGGACTCAATCATTCCATTTCTTATTACTCCTAGCACTGTCATGATAATCTTCGGGGAAAAGTAAAAAATCTTTGTATGATGGGGGGGGGGTATTTATATTGGCTGGGGGGTATTCCATACCCCCCGGTTGTAAGCACTCCCACAAATGCGTTCAGCCGTTTCCACTCTTACAAAAATTTGAGGAAAAAACAAATCTTTGTTTCCGGTTTTTGAGGAATAAGTTAGCACGGGGGGTGTGAATACCCCCCGCAGAAAGTACTCTCAGTAAAAAAGGACTCGATCATTCCATCTCTTATTACTCCTAGCATTGTTATGATAATCTTCGGGAAAAACTAAAAAATCTTTGTATGATGGGGGGTATTTATATTGGCTGGGGGGTTATGGAATAACCCCCAGACCCCCCGGTTATAAGTACTCTCACAAACGCGTTCAGCCTTTCCCACTCTTATAAAAATTTGAGGAAAAACAAATCTTTGTTTCCGGTTTTTGAGGAATAAGTTAGCCCCGGGGGTGTGAATCCCCCCCCCCCCGCAGATAGTACTCTTAGTAAAAAAAAGGACTCAATCATTCTGTCTCTTATTACTCCTAGCACTGTGATGATAATCTTCGGGGAAAAGTAAAAAATCTTTGTATGATGGGGGGTATGTATATTGACTGGGGGGTATTCCATACCCCCCAGACCCCCCGGTTCTAAGTACTCTCACAAACGCGTTCAGCCTTTCCCACTCTTATAAAAATTTGGAAAAAAAAGAAATGTTTGTTTCCGATTTTTGAGGAATACGTTAGCACGGGGGGTGTGAACACCCCCCCGCAGGCAGTACTCTTAGTAAAAAAGGACTCGATCATTCTGTCTCTTATTACTCCGCGCACTGTCATGATAATCTTCGGGAAAAAGTAACAAATCTTTGTATGATGGGGGGTATCCCAGACCCCCTGGTTCTAAGTACTCCCACAAACGCGTTCAGCCTTTCCCACTCTTATAAAAATTTGGGGAAAAAGCAAATCTTTGTTTCCGGTTTTTGAGGAATAAGTTAGCACCGGGGGTGTGAACCCCCCAGCAGACAGTACTCCCAGTAAAAAAGGACTCAATCATTCCATCTCACCCCCCAGACCCCCCGGTTATGAGTACTCTCACAAACGCGTTCAGCCTTTCCCACTCTTATAAAGATTTGGGAAAAAAACAAATATTTGTTTCCGGTTTTTGAGGAATAAGTTAAAACGGGGGGTGTGAATCCCCCCCGCAGACAGTACTCTTAGTAAAAGAGGACTCAATCATTCTGTCTCTTATACTCCTAGCTCTCTCATGACAACCTTTGGGAAATGGTAAATCTTTGCCTGGGTGGGAGTATACTCCCGAATACTATACACTCTCCCGCCTCCTCCGAACCCTTAAGGTGGCCTTTTCCCGCGCTTTTTATGACATCTGGAGGAAGACTACAACAGAAACAAGCACTAAATTCGTCGACTTACTCCGCACATACGAGCACGAAAATGTTGCACTTCTTAAGAAAGCTGTCCATTGTCGACTGCTCGAGTTGAGTGTTCATGACGAGCGGCAGCGTGAATCCGGGAAAGACTAGCGTTTTCGTGTGTATCGCGAGCAGCTCGATCACTTCGCCGTCGTCGAAGATCGTGTATCCGCTGACCGTGTTCAGCTTACCGAGGTACTGCGGGCAAGTCGCGGTAAGATTAGGGTGTCACGCGATTGGGGGGGGGGCGTACCTTGTGGGCGGTCGGTAGA
This sequence comes from Photinus pyralis, assembly GCF_008802855.1. Taxonomy (NCBI): domain Eukaryota; kingdom Metazoa; phylum Arthropoda; class Insecta; order Coleoptera; family Lampyridae; genus Photinus; species Photinus pyralis. Next base: position 11,780,921 of record NW_022170250.1, read on the forward strand.
TCCGTGTCGAACGTTTCGCCCTCCTGCTGCTCGTCCTCCTCTGCGAAGGGGAAAGGTTAGCGAAAGCGAAGTCGGTCGGTCGCTTACCGTTCGTCGAATTGCTCTGGTGGATGTCGGCGTCGAGGGGATCATCCGAGTAGTCGTCGTCCGACGTGTCTGACATGTTGTGGGGGCTCCTTGGGAAGTATTTTGAGTTTTGGTTCGCTCTGAACCTAAAATACGGGAAGTCAAAAACAAAACGGTATAACCAGGCGATTTCTCCTCACTACCTTGGTATGTTTTGGTCATAAAAGGCATGGAAAGCAGTGCCTATTATATGGCTCTACATATTATTGTATCAATTATGGAATCTGGAAAGCGTCGATAAGATGTGGAATAAGTAGATATGTATTTAGAACTCTTTGATAAATGCCTATAAGTTACGGAAGGCTCATATTCTATTCACAGGGGACACGAACTTATATAATATATTCGTGACAGGGGAGCACAACCAGGCAGCACTTCCCCCCTCTCTTTCTCACATCCCTTCTTGCGAGGAGGGGATCGGATCTGAGGGTTTCCTTCTGATCCGGCCGTGCTCAAGACTGCCTCGATTCTTACACTCCTCCTAATCGTTTAGCCGTAGGCAGCTTTCCGAGTCTCTGCCTCCACAGCGACGTATAAAGGCTCTATAGTCCCAGAAGTGCCTTCCTTCATGGCCAAAGTTGGCGTGGTTTTCATTGCTCCAGTGACTACTATATAGACATATAGACAGCGAGTCTCTGATCCTTTCCTAGCTGCTTCTGTAGGTTGCCCTACGCATGGGAGGCAGTGTGTACGCATGCGTAGAACAAAAACCATTCCAGTAAAACGAAAGCTTAACTAAAAGGCACCATTTCTGAAAGAAAATAGAGCTTTTGCGGTTTCTTTTGCGTCCGTCCTCCAGTGATTTAAATTTTACATCAGTGTTACCAACGTCCAAACTGTTTCGGTATGGTTTGGTATAAACAAAATGGTGGAAGAAAATTCCCCCATGCCTTTTTTGTTTACCGAGTTTTTCGCCGAAATTTGACCGGTTTTGTGTGGAACTGCCAAAAATCTTATTGTTTATAGGTTCGTATAACGTTAAACGAAGCTAACCTCATACGATAAGGTTGCAGCTTTACGTGGGGAATTCCCAATGGATAACTTGGAGGAGCAGCCGAAGAAGCACCGGGTCGACTTATCTTCCTTGCCTACAAGGCAGTATCTCGATCAGACCGTCGTGCCGATACTGCTCCAGGGGTTATCGCATGTTGCGAAGGAGCGACCGGCCGACCCGGTTTCGGCGCTCGGTAACTTTTTATTAAAGCACAAGGCTCCCGCTGCTGCCGCGAACAACTCAAATCATTCGGACCTATCCGATGGGGATAAAAAGAAATTGCCCACGCTAAATCTAAGCTAATTTTTTGAATTTGTATTTATATGTCGCCTCAAAAATAAAGAAATAAACAATTTGGGTTTGTGTCAAAGATCATTTTTTTCGTTTCGACGGTTGGCAGCCCGCAATGAGACGCACGCCATATTATCATGGCCGCCAAATTTCTGAGTTGTGCTTTATCATCGACCGAGATTAAAACTTAAAGCTAAAAATAAACAAAAAGTGCGACAATTTTATTATTTTTTTAGGATTTATTTGAGGTTTTTCAGTACGTCGCCAACAATGAAGATCACACTAAAGAATTTGCAACAACAAACCTTTCAGGTTGAAATAGACTCCTCAAAATCGGTAAGTCACGGCGTTATTGTTTATTCTGATTGTTCTGAACCGGTCCCGGTTTCAGGTTAAGGAATTGAAACAGAAGATCGAAGCGGAGAAGGGCAAAGACTACTCTGCCGAAAATCAGAGGTTAATCTACGCAGGTGGGACCTTCGTACCGTTACGCTTGTGACAAAACTTTCACTTTCAGGTAAAATACTGACGGACGACAATGCAATCTCCGAGTACAATATTGACGAAAAGAAGTTCATCGTCGTTATGGTCACCAAACCAAAACAGACCGAGAAGGCGGATAGCGGTGACGGGGGCAACGTGACGTCCGCGCCCGCTGCCACGACCACCACCACCACCACCACAACGACAGCGGCGTCGGTACCGGCGCCCCGGACCGAAACCAGCGTGCCGCCGGTCGAGTCGAATATATCGAGCGCCGAATCCGCCCTACTCATGGGGGAGGAGTACCAGACGATGGTTAGAAATATTATTGACATGGGCTACGAAAAGGAGCAGGTGGAGGCGGCGCTTCGAGCGAGCTATAACAATCCGGATCGTGCTGTAGAATATCTCATTAACGGAATTCCCTCCATCGCCGACGAACAAGAGGCGGTAAGTCACCGCACCGACTGTGTTCAACCTGCAATTACATTAAGATCCGGACACCCTGTAGACTAGGCGGTCGCCGCCATATTTAAAATAATCACATCGGACCGTTTTAGGTAAGCGAGACGGCGGACATGTCGGGTATTGACGAGCGACAATCGGACGCCGACGACCCCCTCGCGTTTCTACGCGTTCAGCCCCAATTCCAGCAGATGCGAAGCGTAATTCAGCACAATCCGCAGCTGCTGAACACGGTGCTGCAACAAATCGGGCAGACGAATCCCGCCCTACTTCAGCTCATATCCGATAATCAGGAGGCTTTCGTGCGGATGCTAAACGAGCCGGCGCAAGGACCACCGGCCACACAGGGATCCACGCCCGCAGGTTAGTTGGCGGTTTGTGCTGTTAGTCGCAGCGAAATAGTGACAGTCATTCCACAGGGTTCTATATTTGGGCCCCTGCTGTTTAATATCTTTTATAATATATTGAAATAGGGTTGAGTGGAGGACCAGGGTAGCTTGAACTAACTCCTCTCTCTCAGTTTGAATGTCATAATTATGTTGTTTCCAACATTCTAGCGGCACCAGTCGGTGGCCAAGCGGCCGGTTTGCAGCAGCCGGGCGTGTTTCAGGTGACCCAACAGGACAGGGACGCGATCGAGCGACTGAAGGCGCTCGGATTCCCCGAACATTTAGTAGTGCAGGCTTACTTCGCGTGCGAGAAGAACGAAAATTTAACCGCAAACTTTCTGCTAAACCAAACCTTTGAGGATTAACGACTCTGTTCCTTGTTTTCGCAATTATATATTGTTGTAAATGTAATTTTTTTTTGATATTTTTTTGTTTTTGGTTCTCTCGTCTAATTGGTCATTCGCAGTATAGAGTAAAAAGGCTTTTTCCTTTATACGAAAGTACACATTACTGTCTACCGCGTTCGATATTTCTACTTATCTTACGGCGGAAGTTTCGAACATTTTGCTCTTGTACGTATACTGTAATTGTACTGCTGTATATAGTTTAATAAATTTTAAAAAGTTTGTAAATGTCTTCCTTTTTGTTGTCATGGGGAATACTTAGAGATACTTTGATTGCACAGGAAAGCAGTGAGCAGTGGAGAGCTTCCTTTGTGCTTTATAAGGTGATCCCATTGGGTGATCCTAGAATATGGAATCCAAATCTATACCTTTTAGAGTAATCGAAAACGTTGCAAAGCGCCTTATTGCATTTCTCCAGAGGAATGCACTCAGCGCCTGAAAACGTTTTAAAAAAAGTGGGTTTTTCGCAAAAATCCTGTACGTACATGAGATACTATCATCCGGTCCATCAGCCACATCCAATAATCGCATGTGGGGTTATGTTATGTGTCAAAATCAAAATTATTTGGTAAAAGACACAAAATAACAATAAATTGAACAATGAATTGAGCATTTTTACATTTCCCGAAGGAACCAAAAGACATGGACGAGCTGAAGCACAAAATTCTCGGCTTACTCAACAAGCAGGTGGTCTAACAAAACCCGACAGGAACCGACCATCATCTAAAATTCCCATTTCAGACTCCCAAAATTCCCTCGATGGGCTTCTCGGACGCGAATTACCAATTTTTACAACCGGGAACCCTATCGATCAACAGCAAAACGGTAACGGAAGTCAATCGGCCCGCCGACCAGGACATTCTCGAGAGCATAGAGAAGGCGTACTTCTCGGTATCCGAGGACTTCGACATTTGCCGCTTCGAATTGAGCGTAAGAAAGTTCGCGCGTCTCCAGTCACTAAATCGCTCGCTTACAGAAGCTGCCCGAGTATCTCGACTGCGACGATATTCAGCGCGATTTCAAACGGCTGAAGCAGCAGCACCAGGTCGTCGCGAACAAGGTGCTGCAGCTGATCTTGGAGCAGACGGCGAATTGCGAGGAGGAGTTTCTGCGCGTTTTGGAGGTGCGCGACCGGCTCGCCGAGACTCTGGCGTCGTGCAGGGTCAGCAGGCGCGAGTTGAACGTCGCCGAGCATCAGTTCAGCAGCAGTTTGAGTATTCTCGCGAACTATCGGAAGCGGAAGCTTGTGCAGAACCTGCTTAACAATCTCAACACGATTAAGACTCTGGTAAGTGGTCGTGAGCGGTCCCGATACTAACTCCGATTTCCTTAGCACTGTACCGGGCAGCGTCTCCAGGAGCTCCTCTCCGAGGAAAACTACGCGGGCGCCATCGAGCTGCTGCAGGAATGCCAGGCGGCCGCGAACACCTACCGGCATTTTACGTGCGTTGCCTCGCTAACGAACAAGCTGCAGGAGACGCTCCAGGATACCGAGGAGAAGCTCGACAAGGTCCTGGCCCAGATGTGCTTCTACTTCGACTCGGTGCGCTACGCCAAGCTGCAGTCGGCCTACAAACTCCTGGGGAAGACGCAGATCGCCATGGATCACCTCCATATGCACTACTCCAGTGCGATCTACAACACCGCGCTGAACATCGTGCGAGTACACGCGACCTCCGCCGACGTTCACGAGACCGCCGCCGACGTCAGCGAGAGGAAGCCGTACGACAAGCTGTGCCTGCGCATCGAGGAGGGGATGTTCATTCCGTGTCTCGTCGAGCTGTGCAAGTCGCTCTTTAAGATCGTCCTCAGCTACCACCAGCTGCGCCGCTGGCACTTCAGCCTGGACGACTCCTCCGACGATCTCGAGGATAACTTCAACGTGCAGTACGTCAAGCAGAAGCTCGAGAGCGGTCTCATGAAGATGTGGCACGACGTCCAGAGCAAGGTCTCCGTTCTGCTGCTGAACGGCAACTTGGCGTCATACAAGTTCGATCAGTTCGTCGTAATTCTAGGCGTCGTGCATCGGTAAATGGCAATTTCCGCTTTCGGCTGACACTCTCACCTTGGCTTTCAGGCTGATGGAGGTGGGCGAGGAGTTTTGCGGCAGCAAGTCGGACGACCTGCAGGAGTCGATTCGCAAGCAGAGCTTCAACTACTTCAAGAACTACCACGTGCAGCGCCTGGACGAGCTGCGCATCTTCCTCGAGAACGAGAGCTGGGAGCTGTGCCCGGTGAAGGCGACGTTCGACGTTCTCCAGCTGCAGGAGTTCAAGCCGTTACGTTCGATTTTGAAGACTTACAAAATGAAGCCGTACGCGAACACTCCCGACTGCAGCTCGTCGAACAACTCGCAGGACGGGAGCAGCATCGTCGGTGAGCGAACCGATTTACTTTGGCATTTGCATCGCGGTTCATTTTCAGGTAACTACTTCTTGCGGTACTCCGAGCACGGTACTCCCTTCGATCGGTCTCTGGACGAGTCCGTCGTTCAGGAGGATATTTTGGCGACCGGCGACGAGGGTGGGGGGTATTTTTCGGACGAGACGGACGACGAGTCAGAGGAGTTGAAGCAGGATTTCGTCGACGATTACGATAACATTCAAAGGTAAGGTCCTGATACCTCGGACGAAAGTTTACCAGCAGCACCTTTGAGTCTGTGGGTGTGGGGGTATGGAATACCCCCCAGTAAGTAAAACGTGCGTGGTACTTTTCCTACAACTGTCGTAAGATTTTTGTGCACTAGGGGGAATGGCTGGGGGGGGGGGGGTATTGAAAGGCACTAAATGTGTTGGGGAGTAATGTAAAACCGGGGGGGTCTGTGGGGTATAGAATACACCCAGGAAGTAAAAGATGCGTGGTACTTTTCCTACAACTGTCATAATATTTTTCTGCACTAGAGAGAATGGCTGGGGGGTATTCCATCCCCAGACCCCCCGGTGCTCCATTCTCCCTCAAAAAGGCTCATATTTGATTGTTTCTTTCAAAAAATTATTGTGTAAGTCCATAATTTCAAACAGTTCCAAGATTGGACTACTAGATCAAAAGTTATAGCCCTTTGAATTTTTGGTCGAAATTGGTTTCTGGTCTGTAACCTTTGATTGAGAGGTCTAATCGAAAAAGTACGACTCGTTTTGGATTCTACGCACCAAAATTAGTACGAAAAAGTGTTTTCCCGCGAAATTTTGGTGCAGTCGTTTTTGGTAAAAAAGCCTTTTTTTGAGGCCTGAAAAAAAAATGGTCTCAGATCGACCGGGAAAAAAGTTTTTCTGATAGAATTTGGCCTGTAGAATCCATAATTTCAAACGGTTCCAAGATTGGACTACTTTGTTTGTTTAAAAAAATTATTGTGTAAGTGCTAAAGGCACTAAATGTGTTGGGGAGAGAATGTAAAACCGGTGAGACGGGATTGGGGGGTATTTAATCCCCCCAGGAAATGAAAGATTCAGTGTTCTTTTTTCTTCAACTGTCACAAGATTTTTGTGCACTCGCTGGGGCTGGGAGGTAATGGCACTAAATATGGGGGGGGGGGGGAGAACACGCTGGTCTGGAGGTATAATACCCTCTAGGAAATGAAAGTTTTGGTGTTCCTGCTCCCTTGCTGTGACCTCCTAATAAACTCGAATCGAATTTTACTTTTTTAAGAGAGAATTCGCGTCATTCTTATGTTTGTATTGCGATTACATTAATTGCATCAGGAGCACAGAGGTGTAAAGATCAGCAATTATATAGAATGTCTTCCTCCGGTCTTTTATGGCAACTCTCAAAGTCTACCAATAATTTTAATGTTAGTGCCAGGAGCACAGTACCCAAATACACCAAATCTTCCTCACAATTCATTGCATTTAGTTAATTTTTTGGTTAGAATATAGAACATTGATTTAGTCGTGCCAATTCGCGTTCCCCTTTTTTCTGCTGTTAATGGGCTTAATGGATTAGGAGCACAGATGTGGAAAGATTGTGTTTCTAGCGTTTTTTTTTACAATTGCCTATTTTATCAATGTTAGTGTTAGTATCAGGAGCACAGCTGCAACTCCTGCTCTATTAGCACATTATCCTGATATTAAATTGCTTAAAATCCTTTGTTGGTAGTTTTGGCTGTGCAAACTATTGTTCTTTACTTTTTCTTGCGAATAGATTAATTGGATCAGGAGCTCAGAAGTGTAGAAAACAAAAATTATATTTATATTAATCGTGTCAATTCGGCCGAGCTCAAAGGTGAATACCAGTGAATCGCCCCACGAAGACGATGCCCACCGGCGACCGTACGTAGTAGATGAACGGATGGTCGGCGACGAACTCCCTTTCCTGCACCTTTCTAGGTCTCCCCAAGCGGGCTGACGCTACAATTTCACGATTAGGCCCCGAGTCTACACCCCGATCTCGCCTATACCTCGCGTCGCCGACACCGCTATTGTTCCGTTTTCGTTAACGTCGACATAATTCCTTTGCACGATCTGATTTACGTAGACTTGAGGTTCGCCCATGCCGCGGAGGTTGGCGCTCGTCGCGAAGACATCCCTGATTCCCATCTGAAAGTCGATCAAGGTCATTTGTGACTTAGTCAATATCGGCAATACCTCCTGTAGGATTGGTATAAGCTGTATAGCCGCGTTCACCTTAAACTTTGGTATCCTGACTTGCACTTGCGCGCTGATGTAGTGCGGTTCTCGGAAGGTTTCGGGCATGTTCGCCTCGAGTCGACTCAAGCCGGCTTGATCGTTCGGCAGCACGATGACCATCGCGTATTTGCTCTGCTGGTACTTCATTTTGAGCATCTTCGCGTGCAGTTTCTCACTTTCGTAGTACGAGAAAACCTTTTTCTGTTCCATCATGTCGATTTCGAAGAAATTGGAGTGGTTGGTGTAAAACCTCTGCTTTTTGGTCGACGTGAACGCGTTCTCCCACACGCCTTGTAGATAAATGGAGTTGATCAGCATCACCTGGGAGTCGGGGGAAATGTCTCGACCGGTGACGAAGTTTTTTATGTTATTCAGCGTTTTGCCTTCCATCCAGTTGTTAATTTGGGCACTCGTCGCCTCTTTCTCGTTGAAGTTGACGTTTTCGATATCGGCCCGGAAAACGTCGGCCGCAACGTCGCGAAACCTCGGCTCGATAGCGAACTTCTCGTGAACGTACACCTTGTTCACGATGTTCGCGACGAAGTGTCTGACGTTCCTCTCCACTTGTGGCGTTGCGTTCCCGAAAATTTGGAGCGTTTCGGAGACGTTGTTGGGCAGGTGTAGCCCTTCGGCGAGTTGGCCTGCCGTTTCGCCCTGGGCGGCTACGTGCAGCAGCCCCAAAATCAGCTGCAGCGAAAGTGAGCATACGACAAAGTCTCCATCGTTGGTTTTACCCAACTCCTGCAAGATTGGCTATAGGTTCTTTGCTCGGAAATTTGGTACTGGGAGATCTCGTGTTCTCCTGATACCAAATCCATCGAGACTAGTTAAGAAAAAGATACTACCTGATATAGATTCGATGAAAATTTGAGATTGCTCTCCTGAAAAACATCAAGCGCCCCTACCGCCACCAAACATAAAAGAATCAGTTTCATTTTTTAACGCAGTCAATTGTCAACTGAGCCTACTTAACACTGTCTGATCACGATAACACTTGACCTTGCGCTATCAATTAAAATAAATCAAGAGTCATAGGTCACTCACTTTTGTTTTGCTTTCAGATCGTCTCCGGAGAAAAAGGAGAAGCGCCCTTCCAAATCCCCGATTCTCACAAACACGTCCTTATCGCTCCTGCGACAGATAGGAAAATATCTACAAATGTCTCAGCTGCTTCGACCGATAGCCTTCGACGTAATCATGTGCATGACTCAACTCTTCGACTTCTACCTGTACACCGTGCACCTCTTCTTCGCCTCGGATCTCGTAAGTCACACCGTGTCAGTGCCGTCTCACGCTCACGCACCAATTGCAGACGGTCGCGAGCGCCGCCCTCTACTCGCTGAAGCTGAACGGCACGCTCAAGCGCATCGCCGACAGTCTGATACTCGACGGCGAGTCTTCCGATTTTAGTAAAATACCGAAACCCCACCTCTCGCCCATCGTCGATCTGAACCGATCCGACACTCTCCACGGACTGTCGGAGCGCGTCGCCGCCGTCGAAAGTCTGATTTTTCTAGCGAAGCAGTACGAGTTCCTGCAGGGTTACTTGGAGTACCTACTTCCGCCCAACAACAAGATTCTTCTGCAACAGTTCTTTCAGCAGGTAAGCTTTATCGAGGTGGGGGGGAGGGGTGCAGTTGTGTCTTCGGAACAACAAAAAGTGGCGTAGATAAAATCGCGGGTACCGAAGCAATTCAACGGTTAACGATAATTTTCAGAAAAGTAATCGGTAATACTTGCAGTTAACGAGAACCATAAGTAAGTCTTCGGGTGTAATTGCATTCTACTAAAAGCTGCATTTGGTTTCCCCCGCTTTTTCACTGCAATTGTCCTCTGTGGGGGAGGTTTTCAGCTGAATTTTTGAGAAATTGCCTCTCTGGACCGTCCATGTGGCATTTTTGCATGCAAGTATGATTGGTTGCCTATCGCATTTCATTCTACTAAAAGCTGCATTTGGTTTCCCCCACTTTTTTAATGCAATTGTTCCATGTGGGGAGGTTTTCAGCTGGATTTTTGAGAAATTGCCTCACTGGACAGTGCAGGTGGCATTTTTGCATGCAAGTATGATGGGTTGCCTACCCAATTGCATTCTACTAAAAGCTGCATTTGGTTTCCCCCGCTTTTTCAATGCAATTGTCCTCTGTGGGGGAGGTTTTCAGCTGAATTTTTGAGAAATTGCCTTACTGGACAGTGCAGGTGGCATTTTTGCATGCAAGTATGATGGGTTGCCTATCCAATTGCATACTACTAAAAGCTGCATTTGGTCTCCCCCACTTTTTTAACGCAATTGTTCCATGTAGGGGAGGTTTTCAGCGGGATTTTTGAGAAATTGCCTCACTGAACAGTGTAGGTGGCATTTTTGCATGCAAGTATGATGGGTTGCCTATCCAATTGCGTTCTACTAAAAGCTGCATTTGGTCTCCCCCGCGTTTTCAATGCAAATGTTCCATGTAGGGGAGGTTTTCAGCGGGATTTTTGAGAAATTGCCTCACTGGACAGTGCAGGTGGCATTTTTGCATGCAAGTATGATGGGTTGCCTATCCAATTGCATACTACTAAAAGCTGCATTTGGTCCCCCCACTTTTTTAACGCAATTGTTCCATGTAGGGGAGGTTTTCAGCGGGATTTTTGAGAAATTGCCTCACTGGACAGTGCAGGTGGCATTTTTGCATGCAAGTATGATGGGTTGCCTATCCAATTGCATTCTACTAAAAGCTGCATTTGGTTTCCCCCGCTTTTTCAATGCAATTGTCCTCTGTGGGGTGGTTTTCAGCTGAATTTTTGAGAAATTGCCTTACTGGACAGTGCAGGTGGCATTTTTGCATGCAAGTATGATGGGTTGCCTATCCAATTGCATACTACTAAAAGCTGCATTTGGTCCCCCCCACTTTTTTAACGCAATTGTTCCATGTAGGGGAGGTTTTCAGCGGGATTTTTGAGAAATTGCCTCACTGGACAGTGCAGGTGGCATTTTTGCATGCAAGTATGATGGGTTGCCTATCCAATTGCGTTCTACTAAAAGCTGCATTTGGTCTCCCCCGCTTTTTCAATGCAATTGTTCCATGTAGGGGAGGTTTTCAGCGGGATTTTTGAGAAATTGCCTCACTGAACAGTGTAGGTGGCATTTTTGCATGCAAGTATGATGGGTTGCCTATCCAATTGCGTTCTACTAAAAGCTGCATTTGGTCTCCCCCGCGTTTTCAATGCAAATGTTCCATGTAGGGGAGGTTTTCAGCGGGATTTTTGAGAAATTGCCTCACTGGACAGTGCAGGTGGCATTTTTGCATGCAAGTATGATGGGTTGCCTATCCAATTGCATTCTACTAAAAGCTGCATTTGGTTTCCCCCGCTTTTTCAATGCAATTGTCCTCTGTGGGGTAGGTTTTCAGCTGAATTTTTGAGAAATTGCCTTACTGGACAGTGCAGGTGGCATTTTTGCATGCAAGTATGATGGGTTGCCTATCCAATTGCGTTCTACTAAAAGCTGCATTTGGTCTCCCCCACTTTTTTAACGCAATTGTTCCATGTAGGGGAGGTTTTCAGCGGGGTTTTTGAGAAATTGCCTCACTGAACAGTGTAGGTGGCATTTTTGCAGGCAAGTATGATGGGTTGCCTATCCAATTGCGTTCTACTAAAAGCTGCATTTGGTCTCCCCCGCTTTTTCAATGCATTTGTCTCTTGTGGGGGAGGTTTTGTTTTCAGCGGGATTTTTGAAAAATTGCTAGACTACATTTTTACATGCAAGCGTGATGGGTTGTCTAACTCAAAGGGTTTGGTTTATTTGAGTTTAATTAAAAGTTGTATTTTGCCCCCTTTCCCCCTGCCATTTTATTAATTACACATTTAGCTTATAGGCACTAAGCAAATACCCGCCGAAATTCATAATCACTTCTGGATGCGTCCGTTCCGGTAGCACCTGATAATTCCGCACGAAACTGTTCGACACATTTACCGCTATGAAATCGGTCCGCTCCTTTAAGTAAAAATACAAATCCTGCAGCGGCTCCCTCGTCAAACTGAACACGACGACGCACCGCCCGCCCCTGAGGAACGGGACGAGCTCCCGCGTGATGCTCACGGGATGCTCCTTCGCGACGATTATTACCCCGTCGACTTTTTCGCGTAAAACGCGACAGGCGCTTTCGTTTTCGATCTGCCATGTCGGCCTCTTCTTCGGCTGCGCGGACGTGTCGTCGTTGGTCTGTTTGCGTTTCGGACCGTCGGTTTCGGTGTCGAGCTCGGCGTCGTTTTGATAGAAGCACCTCAGCACGCTGTACAGATTAACGTTGACGCATCGCTCGAGCTGTTCGGCGGGAAAGTTCATCGCCAGCAGGGCGCTCTTCTGGCACTCATTCCCTGGGTGCGCATGGACGAGGTGGCCGGGCGTATCGCGCCCAACAGCGTGCAGTATGGACGCGGCGACTAACCCGGACGTTCCGCTGTCGTACAGTAGGTAGTTGCCGTCGCTTTGCACGTTCGCGTAGGTCAACAATTGGGAGAGGTCGTCTATGCGTAGTCCTAAAGTTTTATTGGGGTCCTGTCGGTAAAACATCTGCGCCACAAGGCGTATGCTCGGTTTGCGCACTTGTATGTACTCGAAGTACTTTTTCTCCTTCTTTTTGAGGTATTTCTCCTGGCTGTACTCGGTCTTCGAGCTGAACGTCTTCGAATTCTCCACCAACTTTTGCACGATGTCGTTCGAGCTCAGAGCTTGATCACGCAGGTCTTCAATTTCGGTTTTGCTCAGCCCTTGCGACGTTCCGTCGTCTATTATATCGCGGTTGTCGGTGCCCGATTCTTCGATTTGCTTAATGTTCGTAAGCGTCAATTGGGAGACTTCCTCGAGCATGTAGACGCGTCTGGTGCCCGGCTTGAGCACCATGCGAAACGTCTCCTCGTACCTGTGGCCGAGCACCGAGTCAACGTTGATGATGTCTTTGCCGAGCGTGACCGTGCAGTTTTCTTTAATTTTTTGTAGCTTTGTGTAGTTCTGGCGTTGAATTATGGCGAAACTTCCAGCTTTTATTAAATTCTCCTCCATTCTCGCTGTAAATTTGAGGTTATGTTTTAATAACAAAGTTTGGGGTTATGGTCGCGGTGTTGCCAAGTCTAACGGTTTAAAGTTGTCAGCGCTGGTCGCGAACATAACCCTACTTTTATTTGAATTTTTGCATTTTTAATGGGGCCCGTTTAAATTTACAGACGATCGTCGCCAGCACCGACCTACGCAGGCCGATCTACATGTGCGTGGCCGCCCGCGCCTTCGACTTGAGGCAGAATCTAATGGCAATGTCAAAGATCAACTGGGAGGTAAAAGACGTAATGTCCCAACACAATTCCTACATCGACGTATTTCTACGGGTAAGTTCCCTCTGCTACGCCCACAGGTTTCATTTCCAATTGCAGGAGGTGCAAATATTTCGAATACGACTCGAGGAGATCAGTTCGGGAATTCCCGTCTCCGGCGACGTTCAAAACCTGCTGTGGGAGAGCATTGCGCATATCATTACTCACACTCTCGTTCAGGGGTAACGCCACATAGCGCACGCGTATGCCACTAACACTTCTTTGCAGATTCTCGGAGGCGAAACGGTGCACGAACGGCGGACGCGCCCTAATGCAGCTCGACTTCACTCAATTCCTATCGAAGTTCGAAAAGATCTCGTCGCTTCGGCCCGTGCCGCATCGCGAGTACGTCGAGAACTACGTCAAGGCGTACTATCTCCCCGACTCAGAGCTCGAGAGGTGGATACGCGAGCACTGCGAGTACTCGTCGAAGCATCTGTACGGGCTCGTCAGTTGCGCTTGTCAAAATAATAAAAAGACGAGGCAAAAGTTAATACAGCTAATAGAAGAATTGGAGAGATCTGCACAAAGATAGCGTTACCGATTTTAGCGCAATTTTTTTATATTTTTTACAAATTATTCCCTTTAATATATATACGTTTTTATTTCTAAAAGTAATTGTTAAGTTTGATAATAAAATATCTTCCCCAAAATGATCGAGCATACCCCAAGCCTACTGTGTTAGTAATAGCTTGAAGTTTTTCATCGGCTTCCACCAAGAGTTCGTGGTCTTTTCGAGCAGAAGTGAGAGGTAATATTTGTGGAATTGGTGGAATAACTGCCTTGACATTGAAATCTGTTTCTTTTCAGGTGCTGAATCGTGACGAGTTTGAGCGATCTTCTGAAAGGGCTGTAGGAATGAGGCAAAGGTAAGCCAATCTTGCTTTGTATAACAAAAATGTACCTAATAATGAAATTTAAATATTCCCTCTTGTGTTATCCCTATTCCCAGTGCAGTTTTTTTTGTACTATGGGAATATAACTGGACTATATGTTTTTTCTTGTTCTACCCTCAATATTTCATGCAATAACTGATGTCGTTACCTTCAAATGCACTTCAAGTGTCACTGTCACCTACAGAACAATTTTCTTTATAGCAGATGTTTTTAAATTGACATTTTAGTCGGTTTGAATAAGTTGGCTATGTCTTTTTAACTGTAAGGGTAGATAAAGTGAAACAAATCATTGTCCATTCCAAGGACATCTGTCATTCTTATTAAAATTGTGACGCGGAGCATGATATAAAATGAAGTTCAGTACAATATTGTATATATATTTGGGCGACTAAAGTAAACCGACGGTCCTTTCTCAAAAACTTAGTTCTGGGGGGTATGGAACGCCCCCCAGAAGACCTAAATGCGATTACTTTTTCCCAAACACTACCTACCATGGAAGTGATAGGAGAAAAATAAAGAATGATCAGGTTCTACTTTTCTGAGGGCACACTCTGCTGGCTAGGGGGTATTCATGTAAAATTACAGGAAAACAATACACCCTAAAATTTGCACATTGACAGAAAATACATGTAATTTATTATCGTCTATTGTGGCTTTTAGTCACAAATTGATATTGTAGGTAACATAAATTTAATTATGGAGTTTATTTATTAACAATAAATTTATATCAATTGATTTATAACAGTTAGAATATTATTACACAATTTATAACTGCACGAACTATTTATTACTTCCGCGTTGAAATTTGAACTATCACGAAACTGAATTCGAAGATCTTATATGGTCATCTCTCATCGCGCCTCCGTGATTTCTAGAATATTCGCTACAATATTATTCTTTTTTAAGGAAAGTAAGGGGACAAATCATTTAGTGCTTCTTATGATACAGGAGGAATCAAACTCGATGTAAGAATCTTTATTAAATAAACCGCTTAGACTAATAATAAATTAATAATAATTTGAGCAAATGCCTCCGCCACCGTATCACAGACATTCACAATCACAGGCGCTTTTCTGGCACATCTTCGACTAGACGTCTTCCTCGTCGCCCTTATGGTCGCCGTCGATCTGCTGATTGAGGGGCGTGATCAGGCTGCCGTAGTAAGTCTTCAGCTCCTTGTCGCTTAGCGACGCTCGCGTGAGCGCGTTGTAAACGCGACCGTTTCCGATGACGTCCTCCTCGACGTACTCGTCGATCCACGTGGTTTTGGGGCGGGTCATCGTCCTGATCTTCTTCGTGTACTGCCAGCAGGCGAACGAGAGGAGGAGGGTGCCGAGCACGAACGAGACGTACATGGTGGCGACTTCGACGACGGGTGCGACGTTGAGGTACAGGCGGAAGCGGGACTGGAGCGTGTCCGGGAGGCCGTAGAGGCGCTGCGAGTTTAATGGTTAGCGTCGTCGACGTGGTGCGCTCGCGCGACTTACGTTTTCGGTCCAGAGCAGCGGGAGGATCATGTTGGAGAATTGCTCGACGTGCGCCATCGACTCTAGGTCGCCGAAGACCATGTTGATTTGGAAGCGGGCGGCTATTTCGAGGGGCAAGCCGGATTTCTGTCAATAGTAGATTAGTGCGGGGGTGAGCTGCTAGATTGGATTACGTACCGGCTCGATTACGAAGTAGGTGTGGTGCTTGTCGTGGTCGGGGTTGGTACCTTCGACGCTTTCTCGCACTTTGGGGTCGGCGTCCAGGAAGTGCGGGAAGCTGGTGGCGATCGGAAAACCGTAGTAGCAGCCGTGCACGTCCAGCAGTCCCGCGGGCATGCAAGGGGTTCGCTTGCAGAAGCAGGAGTTCTCCGATCGGTTTAGTCCGTTGTCGTGCGAGTTGGTCTCGAAATGGTACACGTTACCGTCTAGGCCCGCAATTGTGGTCTTGTTTACTGGTACCTAATCAAAAATTGTATTTACGGATATTGAGATTTTGGGGTAGGTATTACCAAGTTGTAGGCGCGGCACATACTCTTTCGGAAAAATAGCAAGGTGTCGTTCTCTTTAATGTTGCCTCGAAATTTGGTGCCATCTGCCGCTTTGTGGATGTTACCGCAGTGACCTTCCCACTGTGGTATCTTGGTTGAGCCGCAGTAAGTGTCCAAAAGCCCTGAATTTATTGTGTCACCCTCGCCTGTGAAAATCGTTTCGTAGTCACCTTCAAAGTCGTACATCTGAAAGGCACAAAAAGGCACTTTTACTTCTGAGTTCCTGGTACAGGAACAGGAAAACATACGAGATATGTGTTAATTATCTAGTTTTGGTACCAGTAACACTCTTATATTAACCGTTTTTTATATAGGTACAGCGCAAACTATGAAAGTTATCTCTCATTTCTGTTCTGATAATAAATGATTCAAACTATTCATATGTTCTCCTGCTACCTAAACGAAAATAGTAATATAACCCTAACCATCGTTCCAAACTAATTATATGAGGAGAACAGGAATCCTTTGCTGAAAATATTGTATTAAGAGCACAGAATGGTTAGAAGTTCTAAATAAATTCACGAACAGCTCCTCTCTTCCTACACTTACTTATTGTTTAAACGCTATTCTCCTTGTACCAATCGTTCTAGATAAATTATACCAGGAAAACATGAATTTTCTTTGCTAAAAATAATTTTGATGTACAAGAAGCTGCCACCTAATCGACAGTGGTACAACTTTCACTATTCTCCTGGCAATAAATTAACAAATTAATTTTTATCAGGCGAACATGAATCCTCCTTGCTCAAAATAATTGTATTAGGGTCACAAGTTCTTTATATTCTCCTCTCGCTACTATTCTGGTAGCAAAACATTGCTCTCAATTAATTATATCGCTTTAAATTGATTCTATCAGGAGCGTATGAATCACTTTTTGATAAAGATTTATACTAGAAGCCCATAAGGGCGCCACATTGTCCGTATGTTAACAGGTAGTCTCTTATTTTCTTTTTACCAAAAATCGCTTTTAATTAATTCTTTCAAGAGCATATGGATCACTTTTTGAAAAGTAATTACGTTAGGAGCACAGAAGGGCACCAAATTGTACGTAAGTTAACAGGTAGCTTTTTATCTCCTGCAAAAATACCCGGGTTATTTGTTTTTTTTTTTACAAAAATCGCTTTATATTAAGTCTATCAGGACCGTATGAACTACTTTTCGAAAAATAATTGTATTAGGAGCTCATAAGGGCACCATATTATACGTAAGTTAACAAGCGATCTCTTATTCTCCTGCGAAAGTACTCGGTTTTTTTTTCTTTACCAAAAATCGCTTTCAATTGATTCTATCAGGAGTATATGAATCCCTTTTCGAGAAGTAATTTTATTAGGGTTACCAAATTGTACGTAAATTGACAGGTAGCTTCATATTCTCCTGCGAAAGCACTCGGGTTTTTACTAAAAATCGCTTTTAATTAATTCTATCAGGAGCATATGGATCACCTTTTGAAAAGTAATAATATTAGGAGCACAGAACGGCTCCAAATTGTACGTAAGTTAACAGGTAGCTTCTTATCTCCTGCAAAAATACTGGGGTTATTTTCTGTTTGCCGAAAATCGCTTTAAATTGATTCTATCAGGAGCATATGAATCACTTTTTGAATAGTAATTATAGTAGGAGCCCAGAAGGGCGCCAAATTGTACGTAAGTTAACAAGCGACCTTTTATTCTCCTGCGAAAGTACTCGGGTTATTTTCTCTTGACTAAAAATCGCATTAAATTAATTCCGTCAGGAGTATATGAATCCCTTTTCGAAAATTAATTAAATTAGGAGGCCAGAAGGGCTCCAAATTGCACGTAAGTTAACAGGTAGCTTCTTATCTCCTGCAAAAATACTCGGGTTATTTTCTGTTTGCCGAAAATCGCTTTAAATTGATTCTATCAGGAGCATATGAATCACTTTTTGAATAGTAATGATCGTAGGAGCCCAGAAGGGCGCCAAATTGTACGTAAGTTAACAAGCAACCTTTTATTTTCCTGCGAAAGTACTCGGGTTATTTTCTCTTGACTAAAAATCGCATTAAACTAATTCCGCCAGGAGTATATGAATCCCTTTTCGAAAATTAATTAAATTAGGAGGCCAAAAGGGCAACAAATTGTACGTATATTAACAGGTAGCCTCTTATTCGCCTGCGAAGATACTCAGATTATTTTCTTTTTACCAAAAATCGCTATTAATTAATTCTATCAGGAGCATATGGATCATTTTTTGAAAAGTAATTACATTAGGAGCACAGAAGGCCACTAAATTGTACGTAAGTTAACAGGTAGCTTTTTATCTCTTCCAAAAATACTCCGGTTATTTGTTTTTTTTACAAATATCGCTTTAAATTAAGTCTTATCAGGGCCGTATGAACTACTTCTTGAAAAATAATTGTATTAGGAGCCCAGAAGGGCACCAAATTGTACCTAAGTTAACAAAGCGATCTCTTATTCTCCTGCGAAAGTACTCAGGTTATTTTCTCTTTACCAAAAATCGCCTTAAATTAATTCTATCAGGAGTATATGAATCCCTTTTCGAAAAGTAATTGTATTAGGAGCCCAAAAGTGCACAAAATTGTACGTAAGTTAACAAGCGATCTCTTATTCTCCTGCGAAAGTACTCGTTATTTACCAAAAATCGCTTTAAATTGATTCTATCAGGAGTATATAAGTCCCTTTTCGAAAAGTAATAGTATTAGGAGCCCAAAAGGGCACAAAATTGTACGTAAGTTAACAGGTAGCCTCTTATTCGCCTGCGAAAATACTTAGATTATATTCTTTTTACCAAAAATCGCTTTTAATTATTTCTATCAGGAGCATATGGATCACTTTTTGAAAAGTAATTACGTTAGGAGCACAGAAGAGCACCAAATTGTACGTAAGTAAACAGGTAGCTTTTTATCTCCTACAAAAATACTCGGGTTATTTGTTTTTTTTTTTTACAAAAATCGCTTTAAATTAAGTCTATCAGGACCGTATGAACTACTTTTCGAAAAATAATTGTATTAGGAACTCATAAGGGCACCATATTGTACGTAAGTTAACAAGCGATCTCTTATTATCCTGCGAAAGTACTCAGTTTTTTTTTCTTTACCAAAAAACGCTTTAAATTGATTCTATTAGGAGTATATGAATCCCTTTTCGAGAAGTAATTTTATTAGGAGCCCAAAAGGTTACCAAATTGTACGTAAATTGACAGGTAGCTTCATATTCTCCTGCGAAAGCACTCGGGTTATTTTCTTTTTACCAAAAATCGCTTTTAATTAATTCTATCAGGAGCATATGGATCACCTTTTGAAAAGTGGGCACAGAAGGGCTCCAAATTGTACGTAAGTTAACAGGTAGCTTCTTATCTCCTGCAAAAATACTCGGGTTATTTTCTGTTTGCCGAAAATCGCTTTAAATTGATTCTATCAGGAGCATATGAATCACTTTTTGAATAGTAATTATAGTAGGAGCCCAGAAGGGCGCCAAATTGTACGTAAGTTAACAAGCGATCTTTTATTCTTCTGCAAAAGTGCTCGGGTTATTTTCTCTTGACTAAAAATCGCATTAAATTAATTCCGTCAGGAGTATATGAATCTCTTTTCGAAAATTAATTATATTAGGAGGCCAACAGGGCACCAAATTGTACGTAAGTTAACAGGTAGCCTCTTATTCTCCTGTGGAAATACTTGGGCTATTGCCTTTACATGTAATCTATCAGGAGCATATGAATCGCTTTTTGAAAAGGGATTATATTAAGAGCCCAGGAGATACCAAATCGTACGTAAGTGCAGGCAACCTCTTATATTCTTCTGCAAAAATACTCGAGTAATTTTCTTTTTGCTAAGATCGCTTTAAATGAGTTCTATTATCAGGAGCATATGAATCACTTTTTGAAAAATAATTATATTAGCCCAGAAGGGAAATAAATGCTGTCTTTTAATTATATTAGGGGAACATGAACATCTGCGCCCAAAAATACTTATATCAGGAGCACAGAAAAATTTGCGTCGTTAATTATGTAAGACTTACCCTGTCGATTAACCCCAACTTTTCGAACGAAATCCAACTGGGCAAGAACTGATATCCGAGCGACATTATCGTGCTCTCGTATCCGAACATGAACTCCCTCGCCGTCATCTCGACCAGGGGTTGCGTGTCTGTCTGTCTGATCACGATGTTCAGACCGAGACGGGTGACGAAAGATTCCGTCGAGACGACCTGGGCGATGCTCTGAAACGAGAAACATTGCGTAACGGCGGATGGGTTTGAAATTTTTGTTATAAATATTGTCGGCGAGCCGCGGGGGGTGAAAGTGTGTCGCACTATTTAAATAATAAGTTATACAATCGGCCAACCTACTGCATGTTTGGTCTCAAGTTCAATTTTACTCAATCGGATGTGCCACTTTTCGGAAAATTTGGGAGTTACGCAATTTCGTGATTAATTATTTATCGAATGCTTACCAGGAGCGCGATGTTTGGCAACACCAGGCGGTCATCCTCACGGTTACCCTCTGACATTTCGGGGACCCAAACGAGTGGGTGCTGCGGTATCGTCGACATTGTCCCATTGGTGTTAAATCTGACCTCCTCATGTGACATGATTTCCCTTGAAAAGAGTTAGATTACTAGAAAAGCGCGAGCGTAGGTAAACAGAAGGACGGTTTTAGGCACGTGCGAATAGTTTAAACAAACAAAATCAGTTTGCAAAATAAGCAAGGCCTGTCACGGACGTACCTGTAAACGTAGGGCCCTACTTCTTGGACCTTCAGCTTCTCCTCGCCGTTCAGGAACGCGTCCCTGTTGGTGACGTTGAAGAGGAACACCCTGAGGTAGAGGTCGACGGGCGGCTTCCGCCAAAGCTCGAAGATTTCGCCTCCATCGCTGAGGACGTTTTTCTGCAACAACGCGCTCGATATTAAAATGGCCCCAAAAAGGGCGCGCGCGCGACTTACGAATTTGAAGAGGAGATCGTAGGGCTGCACGAGCAGAATCAGAATTCCCGATCCGAAGGTGACGAGTCCGAAAAATGCCAACGTTAGAATACCTGGAAGCGCAATTACGTTTGTTTTTTTTACTTTCACAAAAGGCGATTGTTTTTAGATTAAAAACAAATTAATTGCCGCCGCTTTACCCCCCCGGCGGATGGACTTACGCTTAAATCTTCCATGGACGATATTTAGGGCGACGTTCCTAGGGGATTTGGGGGTAGGGCAATCACTTCTGTTCACCGCCGAGTAGGAGCGTCCCAGTAACTTATTCCAATTGGTCACTATATCCTTCATGACCACTACACTCTCGCACCGAACTATATAATGATCAACTTGCACCAGAGAACAAACGCGCGCGATTTAAACTTCCTCAACGTGCGATATTTTCATTTATGTCCACTTCAAAAATATTTGTAACTTTCACTCGGCCAATCCGGTCGTTCCCAACGGATTTGCCCCCACCTTCTGCTTTTTTGGGGAAAAACCGCGTCGGGACGGATGCGATTCGACCGCCAGGTAATTTTCGATGGACGTAGGTGATAATCGGCGATGTCGATGGCCAGATTGACCTTTGCCATGGACATTGAGAGTCTCAAAAAATTTCCCAAATTTCTTGATTGCCACATCTACTTTTACAGAGTCTCCTTGCTCCTACGGTTTTTACAATTTAAAAGCTTCTAATGTTTCCGGTATTTCTTTTGTTTTTTGAAGGTTTCGTGGAATTGAACGATTTTTACATCTCCTTGCTCATGCGTGATCCTGATGCAGCACTTTCTTAAAGAAAAATATGTATCAGGGGAACATAATGTATAAAAGAACGTGAATTTTACACCTCCTTGTGTCTCTTGTGATCCTAATACAACCGTTTGTCTCAAAAAAAGAATAAAATTTCTATCAGGGGAAAGTGCCAATAAATGTTCATCTCTTTGCCCCTCTCCTGATACATTGTTTTCTCAAGGAAAGATACATATCAGGGGAACATAATGTGAGAGGAGGGGAATTTTACACCTCCTTGAGTCTCCTGCGGTGCTAGTATCACAGCTTTCTTTAAAAAATATAATGCGCGAGGAAAATTTCTATCAGGAGAAAATGTTAATAAATGTTCGTCTCCTTACTCCTGTGTGATCCTGATACATTGTTTTCTTAAAGGGAAATACATATATAAGGGGAACCTAATGTGTGAAGAGGTAAATTTTACACTTTCCTTCTCATGCGATCCTAATACTATAGTTATTTTTAAAGTCTTGAGTCTTGAGAACTTAATGCCAGTAGAAAATAAGGCGCGGGAAGGTGTCTGTCAATTAATTTTGACCTCCTTGCTCCCGTGTGACCCTAATACAGCGTTTTTCAAAGAGAAATGTATATCAGAGGCTCATAATGTTGCGAGGAGGTGAATTTTACACCTTGCATCTCCTATGATCCGAATACCTATGTTTTTCTTAAAATACGAGCATAATGTGTGAAAAAAAATGTTATCAGGAGAAAATAGGGCGCCGGAATCAGTCAATAAATTTTCATCTCCTTGCGCCTGTGCGGCCCTGATACATTTTTTTTCACAGGAACATGATGTACGAAGAGATGAATTTGGCACCCCCTTGCGTCTCCTGTAATCCTAACAACCGTTTTTCCTAAAATAAGAACATAATTCGTAAAGAAAATTTGTATCAGGAAAAAGTGGGGCGCCAGAAAGCGTCTGTCAATAAATTTTGATCTTTTTGCGTCTGTGTGATCCTGATGCAGTGTTTTTTTAAGAGAAATATGTATTAGACGAACATAATGCGCGAGGAAGTGAATTTTACACCTCCTTCCGTCTCATGTGATCCTAATAGCACCGTTTTTCTTAAAATATAACAATGCGTGAAGAAAATTTGTGTCAGTAGAAAATAAGGCGCAGAGAGGAGGTGCATTTGATACTTCCTCGCGTCTCCTGTGATCCTAATACAACCGTTTTTCTTAAAAAAAGAACATAATGCGCCAAGAAAATTTCTACCACGGGAAAATAGAGCACCAGTAAGTGTCAGTCAATAAATTTTCATTTCTTTGCTCGCTTGTGGTCCTGATACATTGTTTTGTCAAAGGGAAATACATGTATCAGGGGAGCCTAATGTGAGAGTAGGTGAATTTTACACTTTGCTTCTCATGCGATCCTAATACTATAGTTATTTTTGAAGTTTGATGTTTTGAGAACTTAATGTGAGTAGAAAATAAGGCGCGGGAAGGTATCTGTCAATTAATTTTGACCTTACTCCTGTGTGATCCTGATACAGCGTTTTTTCAAAGAGAAATGAATATCAGAGGTTCATAATGTTGAGAGGAGGTGTGATCCGAATACAACAGTTTTGCTTAAAAAAAGAACATAATGCGCCAAGAAAATTTCTATCGGGAGAAACTAGAGCGCCAGAACGTGTCTGTCAATAAATGTTCATCGCCTTGCTCTTCTGTGATCCTGATACATTGTGTTCTCAAAGGGAAATATATCAGGGGAAAATAATGTGAGAGGAGGTAAATTGTACACCCCCTTGCGTCTCCTGCGATCCTAATACAACCGTTTTTCTTTAAAAAAAAGAACTAAATGCGCGAAGAAAATTTGTATCATTGGAAAATAGGGCGCCCGAAGGTGTCTGTCAGTAAATTTTCATCTCTTTGTTCCTGTGTGATCCTGATACATTGTTTTCTCAAAGAAAAGTACATATCAGGGGTGAGAGAAGGTGAATTTGACACCTCCATGCGTCTCCTGTGATCCTAATACAACCGTTTTTTTTTAAATAAGAACGTTTTCAAAATTTTTATCAGGAGAAAATGGGGCGCCAGAAAGCATGTGTTAA
Organism: Photinus pyralis; assembly: GCF_008802855.1. Lineage (NCBI taxonomy): Eukaryota > Metazoa > Arthropoda > Insecta > Coleoptera > Lampyridae > Photinus > Photinus pyralis. The sequence goes on from NW_022170250.1 coordinate 11,804,756, forward strand.
TAAATTTTGATATCTTTGCATCTGTTCGGTCCTGATCCAGCCCTTTCTCACAGAGAAATATGTATCACAAGAACATAATGCGCGAGGAAGTGAATTTTATACCTCCTTCCGTCTCATGTGATCCTAATAGCACCGTTTTTCTTAAAAAAATAACAATGAGTGAAGAAAATTTGTCAGTAGAAAGTAAGGCGCAGGGAGGAGGTGAATTTTATACTTCCTCGCGTTTCCTGTGATTCTAATACTACAGTTATTCTTAAAAAAGTACATAATGCGGGAAGAAAACTTGTATCAGGGGAAAATAGGGCGCCAAGGGGTTTCATCTCCTTGCTCCTGTGCGATCCTGATCCAGCGTTTTCTTGCGTGTTTGTGGCCTTGATACAGCACTTTTCTGCACATAAATCTAAATTTGGGTTGCGCAATTTGTGAGAATGCATGTGTCTTGCATCTCTATGTGCCTGCTACCACAATTCGTATCAGGAGAACATAAAACGCCCTTGAATTTCTGCGATCCCGATCGTGTGATTTAAAACAAAATCAGCCGTGATGCATGTCAATAAATATCTGATTCCCGTGGGTCTCTCTCAGTTTTCGTCCTGGTTCATTCGGCATTAAAATTATACGACGAGGCGGAGAGATCTACTGATTTTTGGTACCTCTGATTTAGCCTTTTTGGAATCCACAGTGACTTTGACGTTTTCCCGTGTCGAATTCTCTATCTCGTTAGATTTTTAGAGGGCGTTCGTCTTGGTCCGTTCGGCATTAAAATTGGGCGATGGCGAGGGCAGGTGGACTAATTTTTGGTACCTCTGATTAGCCTTTTTGGAATCCAAAGTTGAACATCCTCCTTTTTGAATTTTTTTCGGGTTGAATTCTGCTTATCTCGTTCGATTTTTAGAGAGCGTTCGTCCTGGTCCATTCGGCATTAAAATTGGGCGACGGTGAGGGCAGGTGGATTAATTTTTGGTACCTCTGATTAGCCTTTTGGGAATCCAAAGTTGAACATCCTCCTTTTTGACTTTTACCCGAGTCGAATTTTTCTTATCTCGTTAGATATTGAGAGAGTGTTGTTTGTCCTGGTTCATTCGGTACTAAAATGAGTCAAAAGACCGACTCAATTTTGGGTCCCCCATTCTTCTTTTTGAAAATCGTTGCCGGAGGCGAATTCGGCATAAATTCCTCCCCTCTCGCCGAACCTCGCAAACAAAACGAAAGGTGGTACTTATCAAAGAGTACAAGAAGCAGAAGTCTACCGCATTTTTTCAACTCACTTTCATAATCGCGACCTGAATCAGTACAAAATTGTAATATATCATCCCGCAATTGCAAAAGGCAAGTAAAAGGCGACTTTTAATTAGCGAACTGGAAAGTTAGACGGGGGAGAACTGACGCACGTCGCGACGCAATTTTTTAATCGCCCCGTTTATTCCGTCAACGACTGCGTTTCGTTAAAAATTGCGAACTTTACAAGTTTAATAAGCAGAAGCCGAGGTAGGTCAAGGCACAACAGAAAAAAATCACTTACGCTGTAAATTGTACTGGCCAAACATTTCTTCAATTTGAAGAAAACGTCACTGGTTTTTCAAATGATCCATCGAAACGGAGTCAAGCTGTATAAAAATTGTGTGTAATCGGTGACCTTTTGAACCCTTTTGATTTGATTGGGGAGGGGAGTGATGCTTTCACAATTTTTGACATGCCACGTGGGAAAAGGGTGCATTTGTTTGTTGAAGTTGTGTACACAATTTTGGAAATGCAATAATCGTATCACAATACGTTTATTTTTTAGTTTGGTGGTTGGGAAATTGCATGGTTGTTTGTTTGCAAGTCAAGGGCGGACGCTAAGGTCAAGGAATCAAACCCTTAGAGCCAACAACCTCACTTTTTTTAAATGCAATTGTGATCGTGAAGATCTTCACTCTTTGCTTAAAGTATATATACGAGATATCTTCACATTCTTCCCTAATTCCTATTTCTTCCTTGATTTTTACAGTAAAAAGTCCCAAACCGTAAACGCACTTCCGATTTCATCCTTCTTCCTGAAGATCTTCGCTCTTTTTACTTACAGATGCGAACGAACGCTATCAATATCTTTACATTCTTCCCTGATTCCTATTTCTTCCTTGATTTTTACCGAAAAAAGTCCCAAACCGTAAACTCGCTCCCGATTCCATTCTTCTTCCTCGAGATCTTCGCTCTTTTTACTTAAAGATGCGAACGAACGCTATCAATATCTTCACATTCTTCCCTAATTCCTCTTTCTTCCTTGATTTTTACTGAAAAAAGTCCCAAACCGTAAACACACTCCCGATTTCATTCTTCTTCCTCGAGATCTTCGCTCTTTTTACTTAAAGATACGAACGAACGCTATCAATATCTTCACATTCTTCCCTAATTCCTCTTTCTTCCTTGATTTTTACTGAAAAAAGTTCCAGACCGTAAACCCACTTTTTCAAAAATTGTATTCTTCTTCCTCAAGATCTAGATAAATTGTATCAGGGGGATAGAATGTGTGCCTAACTCGCCGTCGGTTCGCTTGGCATTGATGTGCAGCTGCTTATCTTCACAGTCTGAACACATTCTTGTATGGTAAGCAGCTATCCCCTTGGGGAATGTTAACGATTTTGAAGAAGAAGAATTTGTTTACAATAATAGGTCGACAAATTTCCATAGTATCTTGTTCTACGCTCTTATTTGCATAAATTAATAAATCAATCATCTAAAATGCATTATAACGTTTATAAATAATCGATTATAATGTCGCAAACCATTGAAAAATTACTCAATAACCATACCTTCTATGAATAATTATTTATGTTTTTTTACGACATGATATTTACGTTGAAACTAATTGCAAATTGTAGAATTTCTTTTGTTTATAGCTATATTTTTTCTTCTATTGACATAGCGCATTGATCAGTGCGAAAGGCATTCCTGATTTTTCCTCATCGTACGCACTGCCTGTCGTAAGAGGCTACTATATGCTATAATAATGGGTTGGTAAACAACGCTAGATTTAATTATAGCAATAACATTTGGAATATTTACATTAAAATACATTAACATAAATGCTTTGGCCTTGGCAATAAATTAATGAGCTTTAAATCTTCCACCTAGACTTGTAGATTTATGCGATCCTGCCCGAACGCAAATCCTTCCAAATGTATCAGGAGCACAGATGCACCAACAATTTGCATATCTTCCATCCTTATAACTACAGTAGCGACAGTTTGCATTCTTGTGGCTCCAAATCTCTTAGATCAGGAGCATAGAAGTGGAAATTAATTGTCAAATCGGTATTCGGGTGGGCGCAAAAGTTATATAATGACCGTGGACAGATATCTGTAACTATTAAACAACACAAAAAATCGCACGTTTACGCTAATGTGTTGCGACATGGCATTCTTGAATGAAATTTCTAAAATTGCGTTGAGAGACAGATCTTATCTAACGAGTTCTCAGAATCGCTTGGGGCCGTGTCATTAATTTTCGAGTTAATTCCATATACGGATTGAATAATTCTAACGGAATTATTATGTTTTAGCACTGTTTTGTGAATTTTCGACTCTGTCACTGCCTGAATATGTTCTACTTTCTCCCAAATTGTTTCGATTCGAATCTATTTCCCGTTTATTAACGCTATTACTGTAATCGCCGCCGAATATTATAACAGGAGCAGGAAATTCCCTAAAAAAACTGTTCTCCTGATAGCAACTTTTCTTACAGAATGAATGCGAAAGGCATAGGACACTAACATTCATAGTCTGCTAATACCAATATGTTATAAAAACATCAGGAGCACAGAAATAAGGAATTTTAATTTCTGAAATTTGTATCAGGAGAACAGGTATAGTAGGTCTGATTATGTTTTTCCCCAATGACTTTTACTGCAATTTTGTATCAAACAAACGCAATTCGGGCGAAGGTTATTGCAAGTCTGCGATCCTGATACGATAAATAGGAAAACAGAAGTTTGAATCATCAGAGATCAATTGGTTAGAAAATGTCTGTCAGGATCTAGGTCCTAGTACAATTAGTTCTGGAGAGGTCTTACTAGGAGACTATGCTTTTGAGAAAAATTACTCAGCCTCCTATTACACAATCTTGCATTTATCGCATTAATGTTCGGTTGGCAATGAATGGTGAGTGATGAGTAATCAATCGATTTCGTTAACCTTTCTCCAAATTAAAATCCGAATAATTAATTTATAATCTGCAATGTTTACTGCTTAATATCATCTTCTCAACGTTTTTAATCGTATTTATCGAATGCAAACAGGTTTTAGTGCCTATAATTATAGACCGAGACTTATCAGAGAAATATTAAAATTATAATTAAGCAAATTATATTTGGATATCGAATGCAAAAATTTAAATTTACAATCTCGAATGACTCAACATTCGAACAGGAAAACCAAATGTCATTACGCAGTTTCAAACGAGACACTTTGTTGTGAAGGTGTTTGCTTCGACTTCACCAATCGATATGCTTCGTCTAGTCGATTCATTTTGCCTTTGAGAGTACTTTCCTCCGATAAACCGTTTTCGAGATATTCGTTTTGCTATCACCAATTGCTTCCAGACAATCCGTTCTGGGAATATATCGATAAGGGGTCGAGGAGGAGGACAATGGTTAGTAGAAATTAATTCCTTTCATTGAGACCTTTCATTAGAGTACCATGAAGGATAAAACCAGTTCCCCTCCCCCCCCCCCTCCCCATTTGATATGAGCTCAGAAAGAAAGAAGATCTCGACGAAAAAGAGTCGCGCGGGAAGGTTATACTTTGACAAACCAATTTATTTCGATGAGACATTTCATTATAATATCATGAAGGGCAGAACGCGTGTTTACGCCCCCCTCCCCCAATTTTCAAATGTTTTACTTGGCACCATTAAAGGCATGCGTATGTAGAATCTGAGACCAATTGGTTATCGTATGCAAAAAGTTACGTTTTACTTTCAAAAAACCGCATCTCAGGAAATAATTCGTGCCCCCCCCCCTTAAGGTAGCGAAATTCAGTGGCCGTCTGGCCCACATTAAAGTTGTATCCTTTGGGTATTTCATACTTCACAGGATCGGGGTGGTAAGTTGGATGGCACTTTCTCAAAAATTATCGTAGAACACTACACGTTTTTGAGGAAGGGCAAACCACCGGGGAGTTTGGGGGGTATGGAATACCCCCCCCCCCAGCCATTAGAGCGTGCCCTCGACAAAATAGAACTCGAAATTTCCATTTTTTTACCCCTATCGCTTTCATGGTAATTTTTTTAGCAAAGGTAATCCCATCTTCGTTTGCTGGGGGGTATTCCAGACCCCCCGGTACTACATTTTTGGGAAATGGTAGTCGTATCCTTTTTTCCAGATGGATATTTCATCGTTCACAGGATCGGGGTATTAAGTTGGATGGCATTTTCTCAAAAATTATCGTAGAACACTAAACGTTTTTGAGGAAGGGCAAACCACCGGTGGGTCTGGGGGGTATGGAATTCCCCCCCAGCCATTAGAGGGTGCTCTCGACAAAATAGAACTCGAAAATTCCATTTATTTTACTCCTATCGCTTTCATGGTAATTTTTTAGAAAAGGTAATCCCATCTTCGTTTGATGGGGGGTATTCCATACCCCCCCCCCTCCCCAGACCCCCCGGTACTGCGTTTTTGGAAAGGGCAGTCGTATCCTTTTTTCCTGATGGGTATATATATTATCGTATAACACTAATCGTTTTTGAGGAAGGGGAACCACTAAACCACTGGGGGGTACGGAATACCCCCTCCCCCAACCAAATTGAAATTTTGCTGTTTTCCAAATTCAAAAATGAAAATTGTAATTTGCAAGCTCGGATTTTTCAAAATTTACTCAAAAAAACAAAATGCTTTCACTCAATTTCAAAAAAATTAGAATTGTCTTGCTTTTTGAATTTTTGAAATTTGAATTTTGCTGTTTCCCACATGCAAAAATGAAAATTGTTATTTGCAAGCTCGGATTACTCAAAATGAACTAAAAAAAAAACAAAATGCTTTCACTCAATTTAAAAAGAAAATGGAATCGTCTTGTTTTTTGAATTTTTGAAATTTGAATTTTGCTGTTTCCCATCAAGTGCAAAAATGAAGATTGTAGTTTCCAAGCTCGATGAATTACTCAAAATTCGACCAGGGAAACATTTTGAATTTTGAGTTTTTTGATATTTGGATTTTCTTTTTTGGTCACACTGTATATGCGATTTATTACGTCGATATTGTCTGGATAATAATACAAGAAACTATGCGGAAAGGCGTGTAACTCGAGATGTGGCAATGAACCTTATAAAGCAAGTCTCGACTGTTGCAATTGCCCTACATTTTTCGATTGAAAAAACCTGCTGCGCCAAAATCCGAGCAACATTTGCATAATCTGCGACGACAATATCAGAAATGCCGATTTCTATAATAAATTGAATCCTCTCGTAATTTATGTCCGTTTTTTTATTGTCCGCGGTATACAAATGTTGCCTAATTAATTTAGACATTGCGCGGCATTCATTAATAAATTGCATAAAAAAAAGGTGAAAGCATTTTGTACCGAATTAAGATGAAATTAACGCACATGTTTGGTGTAAAAGAACTTTCGTAACGCCCTCGGGCGTGCAAAACCATTTAGCAGTGAAGTCTGGCAATGTAATGCGTCCACCTAAACGAAAAGGAAAAGTCATTCACAAATCTGAGCGGCGCCCCAAGGCGTTATGTTCTCCTAATACAAATTTCTCTTTTTGAAAATGTTCATAGGTCACCTGCTAGGTACTATCTTATTAGATTGTTATCATGGACTCGCAGAAACCGAGCAAAGCGTAAAATGTACGCGACAGCATCTTTTCACGAATTATGTTCTCCTGATACACATTTTGCTTATCGTTTATCCTGGCACAAATTGATCTCAAAAAACTCACACATGGTGATATTAATATTGCAGATTTTTGATGATCGTCGTTTACAGCACATCTCAAGGATCATGTTCTCTTGATATACATTTCTTAGAAGCTTCTTCACACCTTTGCCATAAATTTCTTTTGAAAAAATTAGGTATGAGTATCATGGAAAGGTTAGAAGGTGTGAAATTTATTGACCCTTTATGTTCTCTGGTTTATCAGGTGACTCATTTCTATGCTCCTGATATAATTCCATTCGGAGATCCTTTGAGTTAAAGTAACGGGAAGAGGATCATCTGCAATGACTGGCAATTAGCGCAATTGTAATGGACTACTTAAAATTTAATCCTTCGAATAAGACCTCCCCGAAACTAATGTATTAGGACCACATCAGTGCAGGAGGTTACCACTTATTTTCGAAGCCGAAACTGGCAAATGGCGCCTGATGCCTAACTTCTGAAATCGCAGGAGATTATCTCCGTCAGTCTTTTTATCCGCTAAAACTATAATGTGAAAAAAAATTGTATCAGGAGCACAACAGCATATGAATTTATTTAATATATTTCTGTCTATGTAAATCTCTAAGCTTTCTCATATATTCTACTCTCCTGGTACACGTTTTTTAGGAACCTTCTCTCTTATTATATGTCCTCCTGATAGACATTTCTTGCATTGCGGGAACGAAAAATAAGGTAACTGACACCCTTCCGTTTTTTATGATTTCCTGATAGTGTTTCATAAAAAATACTGTAGAATCGTTGCAGAATCGGTATAAATGCGAATCTATTAGAGACTTTCTCACATATTCTACTCTCCTGGTAGGTTATTAGGAGAGTGTAGTTAATTTAGTGTTTCTGCGCACCTGATACAATTTATTGCTTTTAAAAGAAATCCAGATACAAAATTGCCGATCGTTTTACTCCTGATATTCGGGTAGATTTTGGTATTAGAAGACCATGAATGGAAGGCAACTGATCAGTCACAATGTAATGCTTTCAATTTTCTGTACACCTGTTATAATTGCCCTTCAAGAGGTAAAGTGCCCATTTCTGCGCTCCTGATACGATTATATTTGGGAAGATGTTGGTATTAGGAGACCATACAAGTGAGGTTGGTATCAGGATTCATTTTTAGAATGTGAAAATGGAAAACTTGACTGATTTTGGAGCAAGTCTCACTGATCCAAGCGATAATCGCAAAATTAAATCGACGTAAATTACGAAAACGCGTTCAGACACTTGAATTATTCATGAAGGTCTAGTCTTAGGAATTAATTAAATTAATGATATTGAGTACGTGCCACTTATATGATTCGCATAATTGGGCGCACCCGAAGTACTTGTACTTGTAAATTAGTTACATAGCTTAGAGCTATTCCGGGCCGCCTCTTAATCAATTCAGATTTATTTGTTACAAGTTTATAGTCTCCTTCAAGACTTTCGGCTTCGTAAATATAAATTGAAGATGGCGCTTTGAATAAATTAGCGTATTAATTACGCCTAATTTTGCCGTAATTAGTGGATAATTAAGCCAAAAGTTAATCACGCTCTAAGCGCGTGCAGATCTATTGTTTTCCCACGTTTCTCGAAAAGAAGAAAATAGTTTGGAATAGTTTGGTGACACTAATTAGCGGTAATTAGACCTAATTAAGTGATAATTGGGGTTACTCTGTAAGAAACCAAACGAAATGGCGCTCTGTATTCGGAAAAGTACGGAAATTCTCAATTAGCACGTTATTTTTCCACTTACCAAGTGAAAGCGTAAATACCGCTACTAGAAAAACAATAAAGAACACAATGTATTGACTTTAGTTCGTCATTCCATGAACTGTCGCATTCTGTCATAAATCTTCAGCTACAAATAATTTTTGCGATCTGTACACTGTAATTTTAATGACGCAAGCATAATTCCCAATTATTAGGTACTTACTATAATTAGAATACGACGGCACAGTTTAACCATGGATGATCAAATGTTCTTCCAGATAGTGCGCGACATAGTGCCTTATAGTCTCCTGACAAATCGTCGTATCAGGGTCGCAGAATTTTCAGCTCACGATAGCAATTCTTCGGAATTGTTATACCCGCATAATCAAAACTGTTCTCCTGGTATCGCTTATATCCATTGACATAATATAAAGGATCAGGAGCACAGAAGTTGTGGGGAAATGTTTCTCTTAGGTTTAAAAAATACTTTTATGGTCTTCTCTTCTAAGATTCTAAAATTGATCTAAAAGCCTCCATACGCATTATGATCTCCTGATATAGAATTTAAAAAAGAATTAAGTGACTTGTAGAGCATGACGGAAGGGTGATATTTTCGTCATTCACAGGAGTATTTCAACGCTGTACTTTTGCTTCCACAAGATTAATTAGACACTGAGTTTCAGTTAGCAACTCTTGTAAAATTTCTTTGGCTACCAGGAGAACAAGGTGGCCATCGCCCACAAACATTTTAACGCTTTATTTAAACTTTTACAGATTCTGTATCAGGAGAACGTGCGAGGAGGTGCCCGTCCTCCTAATACACGAGCTATTACTAATTCTTCTATCAGGAGAACATGACGGGTAAAATTTTTTTCCCTTCACTCATAGAAATATTTGACACGTTACTTTGGCCGAAAGTCTTACATATCTTGTATCAGGAGCACGTAATGTGCGAGGAGGTGTTCCAGGTACAAATACATTAGGCATCAATAAAACAGTGTTGCAAATTCTTCTGAGTATTAGGAGATTTGATGACCTTCTTTCGAAACTTAGTTGTCATGATAAACAGGACAAGGTAATTGATTTTTCCCGTGTGCTGGGGGGTATTCTATGTCCCCCAGACCCCCCTAAAAGAGAAATTTGAAGATTTTCTTTCATAATTATAGAATGCCTCGTGGCCTCGAATTAAAAGAGAGATTTGATCGTCTAAAAAAGTAATTTCTTTGTACCTGCTATAGTAGGGTAGAATTTGAATTTGACAGTGCAGTATCATATACAAATTTCTTCTTTAACGGTGTGTAAGGATAACGGACAGCGAAAATTAACACCATTTCGAATATTATGTTCTCCTGATTTTGCTTATTTCCCTTGACATATCAAGTAAGGGACCAGGAGGGTAGAAGTGTAGAAACGTTCCTTTTACGTTTATAAAAAGATGTCTTGTGGTCTCTTGGTATCCGAAGAAAATTTACTAATAGATTGGCGGTGTAGTAGGAGCAGAAACACCTCCTCGTGCATTGGAAAAGTTACTTCCGGGCTTAAAAACGACCTCCTGGCACATTATTGTCTCCTGTTACAGAATTGTGACCAGGAGAACGTTACTTTGGCTAAAATTCTTACAAACCTTGGATCAGGAGAACGTAATATTCGAAGACGTATCGTTAAATAACTACAAAATTCTTCTGACTACCAGGAGAACATATAATATATTGTTTTGATAGCGACGATTTTGGAAATACCAGGAGTCATTATGCATTTCTGAAGGTACAATTGCGAAACGGCCAAATGTAAACGTCTACTTTCTTGTTTTTTGACATTTTGCAATCGGAGTCTAAAATTATAGTTAATTTAGGCGCTAATTATCTAGCGATTTTCTAATCTCCGCTAAAGTAAACAATTTGCACTTCCACAACCATAAATTAGCAAGTTTTGTGACCAACAGCTTCCACGTTTACGTAATTACCGCCATAAAACTAAAAGGTACCTTAAAATACCCCTCCTACTTTTTTGGTAGTATAATTTGAATTACAACAATGTAATTTGATGTTATTAAGTGAAGAGATTACTTTAATCAGGCGGAATTAGCGTCCGCATTACGTAATTAACGACCTCGGCGCTATTCCAATTAATGACGAACTTGGCCTTGCCTCTAAGCAATCCACCTTGATTGCCGTCGTATAATTTATGCGTCTGCCGAAGAATTTGAAAATGGACCAATCTAACGGGAAAAGGAGTGCTCCGACCTCACAGCGCCCTAATTTTCATGAATTAATCCAATTTCGGCGCGACGTTCAGGGGGTTTACTTAGGGCTCGTTAATTAATTAAGGCAGACGGACGTTTGGTAAGGTAAGTGCGTTGGCTAATCAATCATATTTCCCCTATGATTACGTAAGTTTAATGCAATTATCGACGATCAAGGCGAACGGGCGAAGTTGTTTTTAACCGAGAGGATTCCATTCGAATGCCTCAATGAAAGCGAGCGTTACGCGTTTAAAAACAAACCTGCTGTAAATGGGTTTGTGGGTTGTCCCGATACCTATTAGGAGCACAGAAATATTTTAAATTCACGTGTTAGTGTCAGTCGGAGGTCCTTCCTAATAGTTACTTCCTCATACCGCTCACCTCCTAAAGTTGCCGTATCAGGAGAAGATAATTCGGCAGTTTTGGTCCTGTGCGCCTGATCGAATTCGCTTTCAAGATTTAAAAAAATCTATTTTATCCAAAGAGTCGAGCTTTCTAGCGTTTAAACCTTCAATCCGTCAAGCTACTAAGCCTTTGAATCCTCAAGCCTTAAAGTGCTCAAGCCTTTAAAACCCCCACGCCAAGTCCTCAAACTGATCAAGGCTTCAAACCAAACCCTCTAGCAGTCAAGCACTCAGGCCTTCAAGCACTTAAATCTTAAAGCTGTCAAGGCTTCAAGAGCTTAAGCCGTGAAGACTTTAAAGCTTCAAACCCTCAAGGCGTCAAGCGGTCAAGCCTTCCATCCCTCAAGCTTTTAAGCCTTCAAACCCTCAACTCAAGCCAAGCCGTCCGGGTCTTCAAGCCACCAGGCCCCCAATCCGCCAAACCCTGACGCCGTCAAGGCTTCAAGCCTAGGGGAAAACAAGTTTGAATGTTTGGTGTACACCCCTTTGAATTTTTTTGAATTAACGTGAATTAATTTGAATTTGAATGCACCAAAAATGGTACTTGTTTCCCCCTAGCTTCAAGCATTTAAACCTTCAAGCCATTAAATCGTGAAGCCTTCAAGGCCTTAAACCGTCAAGGCTTCAAGTCAAACCTTAAAGCAGTCAAGCCTTCAAACTCTCAACTCAAGCCAAACCGTCATGCCATCAAGCTCTCGAACCGTCAAGCACTCAGTCCTCAAGCCGTCAGGCTTTCAAGCACTTAAATCTTAAAGCTGTCGAGGCTTCAAGCCCTTAAGCCGTGAAGCCTTCAAACCCTCAAGGCGTCAAGGCTTCCATCCTTCAAGCGTTTAAGCTTTCAAACCCGGGAGCAACTCAAGCCAAGCCGTCAGGCCCGCAATCCACCAAACAAACCTTCAAGCCATCAAGGCTTGAAGCATTTAAGCCTTCACGTCATTAAATCGTGAAGCCTTCAAGACCTCAAACTTTCAAGCGTGTAAGTCTTCCAGGCCTTAAACCGTCAAGGCTTCTAGTCAAGCAGTCGAGCTTTCAAACTCTCAACTCAAGCCAAGCCGTCATGCCATCAAGCTCTCGAACCTTCAAGCACTCAGCCCTTAAGCCGTCAGGCTTCCAAGCACTTAAATCTTAAAACTGTCAAGGCTTCAAGACGTTAAACCGTGAAGCCTTCAAGGCGTCAGGCAGTCAAGCCTTCCATCCTTCAAGCTTTTAAGCCTTCAAACCCTCAACTCAAGCCAAGCCGTCAAGACATCGAGTCTTCAAGCCATCAGGCCCTCAATCCACCAAACCCTCAAGCGGTCAAGGCTTTAAGCCTTCAAGCCATTAAGTCGTGAAGCCTTCAACACCTCAAACTTTCGAGCGTGTAAGCCTTCCAGGCCTTAAACGCTCAAGGCTTCAAGTCAAATCCTCAAGCAGTCAAGCCTTCCATCCTTTAAGCTTTTAAGCCTTCAAACCCTCAACTCAAGCCAAGCCGTCAAGACATCGAGTCTTCAAGCCATCAGGCCCTCAATCCACCAAACTCTCAAGCGGTCAAGGCTTTAAGCCTTCAAGCCATTAAGTCGTGAAGTCTTCAAGACCTCAAACTTTCGAGCGTGTAAGCCTTCCAGGCCTTAAACCGTCAAGGCTTCAAGTCAAATCCTCAAGCAGTCAAGCCTTCCATCCTTCAAGCTTTTAAACCCTTAACTCAAACCAAGCCGTCAAGACATCGAGTCTTCAAGCCATCAGGCCCTCAATCCACCAAACCCTCAAGCGGTCAAGGCTTTAAGCCTTCAAGCCATTAAGTCGTGAAGCCTTCAAGACCTCAAAATTTCAAGCGTGTAAGCCTTCCAGACATTAAACCGCCAAGGCTTCAAGTCAAATCCTCAATCAGTCAAGCCTTCAAACTCTCAACTCAAGCCAAGCCGTCAGACTTCCAAGCACTTAAATCTTAAAGCTGTCAAGGCTTCAAGACCTTAAGCCGTGAAGCCTTCAAGGCTTCAAACCTTCAAGCAGTCAAGCCTTCATCCTTCAAGCTTTTAAGCCTTCAAACCCTCAACTCAAGCCAAGCCGTCAAGACATCGAGTCTTTAAGCCATCAGGCCCTCAATCCACCAAACCCTCAAGCGGTCAAGGCTTTAAGCCTTCAAGCCATTAAGTCGTGAAGCCTTCAAGACCTCAAAATTTCAAGCGTGTAAGCCTTCCAGACATTAAACCGCCAAGGCTTCAAGTCAAACCCTCAAGCCTTCAAACCCTTTAAGCATTCAATCCTTTAAACTCTCGACTCAAGCCAAGCCGTCATGCCATCAAGCTCTCGAACCGTCAAGCACTAAGCCCTCAAGCCGTCAAGCCTTCCATCCCTCAAGCTTTTTAGCCTTCAAACTTTCAACTCAAGCCAAGCCGTCAATGCCTCGAGTCTTCAAGCCGTCAGGCCCTCAATCCACCAAACCCTCAAGCCGTCAAGGCTTGAAACATTTAAGCCATTAAGTCGTGAAGCCTTCAAGACCTCAAACTTTCAAGCGCTTAAGTCAAGCCTTCAAATTCTCAACTCAAGCCAAGCCGTCATGCCATCAAGCCCTCAAGCCGTCAGACCTTCAAGCACTTAAATCTTCAATCCGCCAAGCCTTCAAACCCTTACGCCGTCAAAACTTCAAGCCCTCAAACCAAACTCTCAAGTCCTCAAGCAGTCAAGTCGGCATTCCTTCCATCCCTCAAACCTTCAAACGCTTAGCTCAATCCCAGTCTTCAAGCGTTTAAGCCATCAAGCCGCCAAGCCCTCACGCCAAGTTATCAAACCCTCAAGCCCTCAAACGTTCAACTCAAGCCAAGCCCTCGAGCCTTCAAGTCGCCAGGCCCTCAATCCGCCAAGCTTTCAATGCTGCTAGACTTTAAACTTTAAACCCCCACGCTAAGTACCTACTCAAACTCATCAAGTCATTAAACCTTCAAACCCTTACGCCATCAATGCTTCAAGCCAAGCTCTCAAGACGTCATGTCCTCAAGCAATCAAGCCGACAATCCTTCCATCCCACAAACTCAACTCAATATACAAGCCGACGAACCACCAAGCTTTCGAGTCTTCAAGCCCTCGAACAGTCAAACCTTCAATCTTTCCAGCCGCCAGGCCCTCAAGGCTTCAAACTTTCAAACATGTAAGCCCTTCAAACAGTCAAGCCTTCAAACTCTCAACTCAAGCCAATCCGTCATGCATTCAAGCTCTTAAACCTTCAAGCCGTCAAGCAATCAGCCGTCAACTCGTCAGGCCTTCAAGCACTTAAATTTTCGAGCCTTCAAACGTTCAACTCAAGCCAAGCCGTCAAGACCTCGAGTGTGCAAGCCGTCAGGCCCTCAAGCCTTCAATCCGCCAAGGCTTCAAACTTTCAAGCGTGTAAGCATTCAAGGCCTTCAAGCAGTCAAGCCTTGAAACTCTCAACTCAAGCCAAACCGTCATGCCATCAAGCTTTCGAAACTTCAAGCCGGCAAGCACTCAAGCTTAAAGCTGTAAAGGCTTTAAACCGTGAAGCCCTCAAGGCTTCAAACCCTCAAGCAGTCAAGCCTTAAATACCTCAAGCTTTTAAGCCTTCAAACTCTCAACTCCAGCCGAACCTTAAAGCCTTCAAGTGCGGATCAAGGACCCTAAGGAGAGTTTGATGATAACAAGCTTTTCTTTTTTGGTACGAATTTATTATTCAACAGGTCTAAAACTACCAACATCGACTTCAAAAATGAAAAAGTCACCGCCTCGAAGCGTGAGAGTCATGACGTAGAGGAGCCGCTTTAACGTCTTACACCTCAACACGTAGGAGGCGCCCCGGTGCTCGACAAACATCGGCGGCCCGTTAATCTCGCAATCGTACATGAAGTACTCGTGCTCCTGCATTTTGCCGAACGCGACGAAGCGCTTCTCCGCGACTCCCTTGTCGCAGCAGACGATCCCCTTGCGAATCTTGTGCCCGGCGAAGAAGAACCTCAGCGCCTTGAAGAGGTTAAACTGGTTCGCGCGCATTATGAACATCGTGCCGTGCACGACCGGCACGATGACGAGCTCGAAACGGTACGGCGAGATCAGGCAGCTCGGCTGCAGGTCGTCGGTGTCGAACTCGTGGTCCTCCTCGTCGATCGATGCGACGCACTCGACGAAGTAGCCGCTGCCGAAGACGACTGTCGAGTCTATTATCGCCGCCGTCCATTCGGCGAGCGGGTATATTTCGGTCATGGCGATCGCGACGACGAGGCACGCGAGCGTCTGCTTGCCCCGGACCTCGTCGCCGAAGCGCTCGGTGCTCTGGTGGATCGTGCCGGCGATCGAGTACAGGTCGTTCGCGTACTCCACGTCCCAGTTGTTCCACATCTCGTCGGCCCTTCCGCGCGGTACGTTCCGGGCCGTGTACGAGTTGACGCGCGACCAGGGGATCGGCTCGCGCAGCAGCCAGATGTCCCTCTCGTTGAAGCTCGCCGCTGAAAATCAAGGCGGTGAAGGTTTCGAGAATGCTCGCGAGCGCTTACCGATTTTCTCCGGTTTCGTCTTCTGGTCGAGCTCGTAGTCCATCAGCTTCTGGCCGATTATCAAGCTTTTGGGCGCCTTCGACACGGAGGTGACCTCAAACGTGTAGAAGATGAAGTGGTTGCCGTCCGGTACGATCTGGTTCTTGATGCGCTCCTTCACCTCGTCCAGCGTGTTGAAGATGGTCCAGCCGGCGAAGCCGGCCTCTGAGGGGTCGGCGGCTCCGTTTTGGAGGCAGGGGTAGGGGTCGAAGACGTGGAAGTAGGACGTGTGCTTGTAGATCACGTAGCAGCAGTTGGGGAACTGCATGAGGATGTAGTCGCGCTTTCTCATGACGTGGTCCAGGCCTGGGGAGAGCGGGGTTAGTTACAAGGAGGTGGGGGGTTTACGCTTCGGCTTACATGTGGAGAGGTTCTTCTTGTCGTGCCAGTCTGGAAACTTAAGCGTAGTGATTATGATGTCGAAGAAGTGCTGGTAAATCAGAATGTTGCGAATGATTCTCTTGTCGCTTATTGAGAAGTTTTCTGCGTGCGAGTACACGTGGTTGCCTTGCTCCACGACGTAGTTAACCCGCTTGGTGTCCCATCTGAGTATGGGATAGTTCAGGAGCATCAAGGACGCGCAGATGCAGACAAAGTGGTCGGGCTTCAGATTGTAAAATTCGTTGGTGGCCCTCCCGTGGAGGGCGGTGGAACCTTGCAGGGTCAGCATTCCTTCGCTGAGTTGGTAGCCGACCTTGTTCTCCCTGAGCGGGTGATCCTCCTCCACCTCGATCTCCTGATCTTCGCCGTCCTCCCCCGCTCCGAATTTCATCAGCTTGGGCGGTATCGGTTTCGCGGTGCAGGAGCTCAGGACGAAACGGCTAAAATCGTACTCCTCCTCCTTGTCGCGCTTGGTCTTGTTGTGCAGAATTCTCCGCGCCAAATCCTGGACGGTCTTGAAACGCGCCAAACACGCCGTTCCACTGTTCTTGGGGCCCTCCCCTAAGCCGACCTCGTTACAGCCGAAACAATCGAAGAGGTAAAACAGTTGATTCTTGTAAAACACGGCGCAGGCGTAAGAGGGCGTCGCAATCAAGCCGCATTCGTGCTTCCGAAACAGTAGGCGCACCAGCGTCTCCTCCAAAACCCGCTGCTTGAAGACGTTGTCGGTTAGATACTCGGCCAAAATGCTGAAGTTGCTCTGCCCGAGCGACACCTTGGGCACGTCGAGGATGGGCACCTGATCGTAGCGCACCTTCGACAAACCGTACAGCTTCGCCCCGCTTCCCAAGGCGTAGTCCACGATCTCTTTGGACCACGTCCCCAGCGCGTACTTCTGCGCAACCGCCGCGGACATCATGCAGACGAACGGCGCCATGTACTCCACGTCCTCGCCCAATCCGGCAATATTGCAGGTGCCCCTAATGATCTGGCTCCCATCGGGCAGATCGACGAAGTTGCTCTCCTTGGCCAACTCCATGGATTGCGTCAGGATGGGCTGCCCGACCGCCTCCTCCATGATGAGAATCTGCCGCCTTCGCGCCACCTCCCTCTCCTTTAGCATCCTCTGCTTCCACCGTATGTTGGTTGGCGATAGCAAGTCGCGCGGCACCGGCAGAAAACCGACCGTAATGTCCGTATTGACCTGCGCCGACATTCTGTCGGCGCCGAGCGACCCGCGATTGACCTGCGCGTACTGGTCCATCGCCATGTATTCCTCCGCCGCCGACTCGCCGCGGTCCTCGACCTCGTCGCCCTCCCCCTCGCCGTAGCCCTCCATCTCGAGCTCCTCCTGCGTGAGTATCCACGAGGTGAGGTCGAGCTCGCCCTCGTCCTTCTCGGGCTCGGCACGTTCGGGCTCGATCTGCGTGTCGGACAGACTGGGCGAGTCCAGATCGATGGGCTTCTTCAGCACGGCGTGCTCGACGCGCACCTTCGACGGAAACTTGTGCACCATCGGCGGAAGCTGCTCGGGCGTCAGACTGTCGACGGCCGAGCCGACCTCGATAATCGACGGGTCGAGGTGCGCCCACGGTGCCAGCGGCCGGACGGCCCCCTCGGAGAAGTCGGCGGTCACCTGTTTGCGCGCCGCCTTCTTTTTACTCTTCTTCACCTTGCACTCCTTAAAACTATCGGGCGAGTAGTCGTCCATGGCTATACCCTTCGGGAATAGGTGCGCTTGCGCCGGGTCCCGGTGCACCTTTAGTACTTTCAGGGCGTGTATGTGGAAGATGTCGTCGGCGTTGTCGAAATTCGTGCCGCAGGTGGTCGCCAGCGACTCGATGTTTGCGTGCATCGAGACGCACGCGAATCCGTTGCGGCACTTCAGCCCCTCCCCGTTGCGCGAGTAGGGGTCGAAGCAGTAGAACATGTTTCGCTGCGCCCAGATCGCTAGGGTGTACCTGGAGATGAAGACGATCGCCATTGAGTTCGACGCGAAGAACTTCTCCAAGCACCTCTGCAGCATGGACGCGCCTTTCCTTGCCATCACGTCCGCGTACACGTTGGAGTAAATCAGCAGGTCGACCATGTAGGGACCGACCGTGAACATCGCCGGCACGTGCTCGAGCTCCATCTCGACCACGTCCTCGCTCTCCACCAGCTCGAGATAGAGCTGATTGCCGATGATCATTATTTTGTCGACGGTCTTGGTGTGCCACGAGCTCGGCGGGGAGATGCGCGAGTACGCCAAGCAGACCACCGCCATGGCCACCGCCTGCTTGTTGCGGGCGAAGTCGAAGCACAAGTCGGCCAGGTCGAAAGAACCGCGCACCACCGCCTTGTGCTCGTTGATGATGTTGAAATCGCTCCGGTCGTGAATCATCTCGTACCTGACGTCCTCCTCGGGCTCATCCTTGTCCATGACCTTGCTGACGGTGACCTTCGATATGGTAAACGGATGGTTAGACAAGTCGGTGTAGTTGAGAAGAATCGTGCAGAGGTCGGGGATGTCGTAGACGTGTGCGAGTACCGCTGGTCCCGTGGGGTCGGCGCGAAGATCCTTCCTGCGACCTTTGGCGTCGAAGATGTAGTAGTGCTTGTCCCTCCAGACGACGACGTCCAGCCCGCAGCTTTTGATAATGCCGGCCGACTGCCGATTGAAGAAGATCTGCAGACCCTTGTACATGTTGAAGATCCGTCGGTTGGTCGAGCGCACCTGGCCCACCACCTCCGGCTGGAAGACCTGGAAGCGGATCTTCTTCGTCTCGATGAAGCAATACTTGTGCAGCTCGAAGAATTGCAGCTCCTTCGCTTGGTTGTGCATGTGAAGCGTCGCAACACTGTCGGCGTACAGCCTGGTGCCGATCTCCAGAATGTCGTCGATCACCAGCTCGGTCCACTTGTTCGGGTGCAGCAGCGTTGCGTAGCAGTAGGCGGCAACGGGCATGCACATACCCTGCAGACCCCTCGCGCTCGCCGGAAAGTGCGAGTCGTACTGATTAATGGTGCCAAGCGTAATCCCGTAGAAGAAGTCCTTCAAAGTCGGCTGCTCGGCTTCCGTAAACGAGTGGCTCTCGAGCGTGCCCCTGGTGATCTTCCTCGGGGGCGGTTTATAACGCTGCGCCTCCGAGTCGCGCCGAAACTTCTGCACGATCTTGTTCATATGCGGCTCCTCCTCCAGATCGGCTTCGTCGAAGACCGGAAACTCATCCAACTCCTTCGAGTTGACCGAGGTGGCGACAGTGCACTGCGACACCTTTCGCCTGAACATCTTCGTCAAAGTCACATCGCACACATCCTCATCCTCGCCTAGAAACTCCTCGAATGAGTCTCTGCAATGGACTAAAATCAAACAATTTAGCCTGGATCACTCCGACAACCCTTCACCGTCGAGCTCCCTCTCCTCCTCCTCGACCAACGGGGGCGGCTCGTCTTTCACCACCTTCGTCTCGATTTCGTCGTCCTCCTCCGCCCGCCTAGAACGAACAGCTCAATCACTGCCGCGCAAAACCAAAACCACTCACCTAGGTCTAGGCCTGCGCTCGTAGACGAGATCGAAACTATCCTTGTCCTTGTCGGTCACGCGCCGCTTGGTATTAATAAAGATGCCGCTCTTCGGCTTGCGCGTCAGCAGCTCGGCGGAGTCGGGCGGATCCGGCATGCCCTCCGTCACGGATTCCTCGGGCCGTTTCGGTCTCACCTTCGCCGCGCTCGTCTCGGGCGACGGACTGAAGAGGCCCTTTCCGATCGTTTCGGCGTCGACGGGCCTCGGCACGTTCAGACTCTCCCACTTGCAGAAGTTGCGCTCCTTCTCCTCGCGCTCCCTCCTCGCCGCCTTCTCGCCGAGCTGTTTCGGCGAGACCGGCTGGAGGTAGGGAGCGGGAGGAGAGCGCGGGTCGGGTGGCGCGGACAGCTGAACTCGCTTGCTGTGGACGTTAATTTGAAGAAACAAGGAGGGAAGGAGGGCCACTCACTGCATGTCGGGCGAAATGACCTTGGGAGGTGGCGGCTTGCCACCGTGGACGTCCTTGTGCGTGCGTTTGTCGATGACCCATTCGAGGTCGTCGTCGAAGTGGCTCGCCTTAACCGGATCTTTCCCCATGGTAGGGTCGACCCTCTTGCTCAATTTGGGGGGCGATAATTTTACACTGATCGGCGAGCCCGCGCCCTTCATCTTGTCCTCCTTTGCGGGCGGTGAAGCCATTCTTTACGAGAAATTTGGAAAAGTCGTCAAAGTCAAAAATTGTAAAACAATAAAGCAATGACAGGAGCCACGTAGTTAGTTGTTCATTCTCATCCCAAAATCACGTGGTAATTGCAAGTAGAACAGCGTGTGGAAAAAATTATCTGAAATAATGACGGTTTCAGGAGCATCTGTAACCTAAATGGAAAGCGTGGTAACATTTAAAATTTGATCTGAAATGTGTATTAGGAGACCATAATTCTCAAGGAAGTGTTTTTGCACTTCTTTGGTTATTTGAGTTCTTGATACAGCATATTAATCTGCGAGAGGAGGTCGTTTTCCATGTACCAGAAGAGCATGATGGATGAGAAGGTTTTTCCCATCACTCACAGAAACATTTCAACGCCAACTTCGTCTTGAATTTTTACAAATTTTGCATTAGGAAATAAACGAAGTGCCTATAAGAATATTCTTGTAAAATTTTGTCTGGCTACCAGGAGAACATAATGGTAGAGGAGGTCTTTTCCTATCACCCACAAAATTATTTCAAAGCCTAATTTCGTTTTAAATCTTTGCCAGTTTGGTGTCAGGAGGTTATAATGTGCGAGGAGGTGTTTCAGCTCCTAATACACAAAGTGCCAATTAGAAAATTCATGTAAAATTTTGTCTGGCTACCAGGAGAACGTAATGGTTGAGGAGGTCTTTTCCTATCGCCCACAAAAATATTTCAAAGTCAAATTTCGTTTTAAATTTTTTCCAATTTGGTATCAGGAGCTTATAATGTGCGAGGAGGTGTTTCAGCTCCTAATACACAAAGTGCCAATTAGAAAATTCATGTAAAATTTTGTCTGGCTCCCAGGAGAACATAATGGTTGAGAAGGTCCTATCACCCACAAAATTATTTCAAAGCCAAATTTCGTTTTAACTATTTTCCAATTTGGTATCAGGAGGTTATAATGTGCGAGGGGGTGTTTCAGCTCCTAATACACAAAGTGCCAATTAGAGAATTTTTGTAAAATTTTGTCTGGCTACCAGGAGAACATAATGGTTGAGGAGGTCTTTTCTTATCACCCACAAAACTATTTCGAAGCCAAATTTCGTTTTAAATGTTTTCCAATTTGGTATCAGGAGGTTATAATGTGCGAGGAGGTGTTTCAGCTCCTAATACACAAAGTGCCAATTAGAAAATTTTGTAAAATTTTGTCTGGCTACCAGGAGAACATAATGGTTGAGGAGGTCTTTTCCTATACACCCACAAAAATATATCAAAGGCAAATTTAGTTTTAAATCTTTTCCAATTTGGTATCAGGAGCTTATAATGTGCGAGGAGGTGTTTCAGCTCCTAATACACTAAATGCCAATTAGAAAATTCATGTAAAATTTTGTCTAGCTACCAGGAGAACATAATGGTTGAGGAGGTCTTTTCCTATCACCCACAAAACTATTTCGAAGCCAAATTTCGTTTTAAATGTTTTCCAATTTGGTATCAGGAGGTTATAATGTGCGAGGGGGTGTTTCAGCTCCTAATACACAAAGTGCCAATTAGAGAATTTTTGTAAAATTTTGTCTGGCTACCAGGAGAACATAATGGTTGAGGAGGTCTTTTCCTATACACCCACAAAAATATATCAAAGGCAAATTTAGTTTTAAATCTTTTCCAATTTGGAAGCTTATAATGTGCGAGGAGGTGTTTCAGCTCCTAATACACTAAATGCCAATTAGAAAATTCATGTAAAATTTTGTCTAGCTACCAGGAGAACATAATGGTTGAGGAGGCCTTTTCCTATCACCCACAAAACTATTTCGAAGCCAAATTTCGTTTTAAATGTTTTCCAATTTGGTGTCAGGAGGTTATAATGTGCGAGGAGGTGTTTCAGCTAATATACGAAGTGCTAATCAGAAAATGTATGTAAAATTTTGTCTGGCTACCAGGAGAACATAATGGTTCAGGAGGTCTTTACCTATACACCCACAAAAATATTTCAAAGCCAAATTTCGTTCTAAATCTTTTCCAATTTGGTATCAGGAGATTATCATGAGCGAGGAGGTGTTTCAGCTCCTAATACACAAAGTGCCAATTAGAAAATTCATATAAAATTTGGTCTGGTTACCAGGAGAACATAATGGTTGAGGAGGTCTTTTCCTATACACCCATAAAAGTATTTCAAAGGCAAATTTAGTTTTAAATCTTTTCCAATTTGGTATCAGGAGGTTATAATGTGCGAGGAGGTGTTTCAGCTCCTAATACACGAAGTGCGAATCAGAGAATTTTTCTAAAATTTTGACTAGCTACCAGGAGAACATAATGGTTGAGGAGGTCTTTTCCTATCACCCACAAATATATTTCAAAGTCAAATTTCGTTTTAAATCTTTTCCAATTTGGTATCAGGAGCTTATAATGTGCGAGGAGCTCCTAATACACGAAGTGCTAATCAGAAAATTCATGTATAATTTTGTCTGGCTACCAGGAGAACATAATGGTTGAGGTGGTCTTTTCCTATCACCCACAAAAATATTTCAATGGCAAATTTCGTTTGGTATCAGGAGGTTTCGCACTTCCATACACCTGAGAGGTTCCACCCTGTATATACAACTTACGACGATACATACATTTTTGAGAGTTGGCAACCATGCAATTTTTAGTTGGGGAAAAGCTGCCTGCGTCATCTAGAAAGCACGAACGCGGGTTACGTTTGGCATTTGTCTTGAGTGGCGGTCGTATTCGCGTCGCTCCATAAATGTTTGTTGTTATTTTGTGTTTATTTAATGCAGGTAGTAATCTTTGCATTTTTTATGACTGTGGGGAGGTATACTCTTGGTAAACACTCTCTCTAGCATGTTCTGGTGTCCTGATCCAAATGTCGGCTTTAAAAATTCTTTTATGAGAAGCTCAAGAACGCAGTTAGGTGTATATAATATTCCCTGATAAATACCTTCTCGCGAATTATGGTCCCTTGGTAGAAATCTTTTTTTAGATATGATTGTGCAGAGGTGTAACGTATCGTTGACATACTCTCGCATGTTATGGTCTCCTGATGAGAGATGTGTGTTTTAAAAATGCTCGTGTAAGGAGTTCAGGAACGCAGTTAGGAATAATATTGCCTGATAAATACCTTCTCACGTATTATGATCTCCTGATACAAATAAATTTTTAGATATTGTTGTGGAGAGATATAATTTAGGTTATAATATTCTTTAATAAAACCTTCTCGCGTATTATGATCCCCTGACACAAATCTTTTTTTTTGGAAATGACTGTGGGGAGGTATAACCTTGGTAAACACTCTCTGGCATGTTATGGTCTCCTGATCAAAATCTCGCCTTTAAAAATTCTTGTATGAGAAGCTCAAGAACGCAGTTAGGTATATATAATCTTCCCTGATACATTCCTTCTCGTGGATTATGTTCCCTTGATACAAATCTTTTTCTTTAGTGACTGGGAAGTTATAATCTTGGTAAACACTCTCTCGCTTGTTATGGTCCCCTGATCAAAATGTCGGCTTTAAAAATTTTTGTATGAGAAGCTCAGGAACGCAAGTAAGTATAATATTCTTTGATAAATATCTTCTCGCTTATTATGATCCCCTGATACAAATATCTTTTTTTAGAAATTTCTGTTAGTAGGTGTAACATTGGTTTAAACACTTTCTCGCATGTTATGGTCTCCTGATGAAAATATTTGTTTCGTGTCAGGGGATCAGAAAATGCGATAGAAGTTATAAATTTTAAACAAGTGGAGAAAATTTAAATTTCGGGATCAATAAATGGTAATAAAAACTGCATTTTAGATGGTTTAGTTAGTTAGCTTTCTTGTAACATTCTTGTGGATACCAGGAAAACATGATGGACCTGGACCGTAGCATCGGAAGTCTGGGGTTATGAAATACTCCCCGGCAGTACTCTGATCAGCAGACTATTAAGTCGTCTGCTCCAAAATGGAATTTCAGAGAACGTGGCGCAGGGGGTCAGTTATGAAGAGGTCTTATTCGATTATCCACGGAAATATTTCAACGCCTTACGTTGTCTTGAATGTTTACAAATTTGTATCAGGAGAATATATGTGCGAGGAGGTAGGAGGAAGTATCAGGAGAATATAATCGTTCATCTAAACTTTGCTGTGAATTTGTTTCCGTTAGTATGAATTCTCGCAATTTGTATTAGGAGGCCATAATGCACAAGAAAGTGTTTGCCAATTGACTTTCAGTTTGACCAAGAGAATTTTGCATTAAGCTCGTACAAGCTTTGTATCAGGATACTATAATGGGCAATAAATTAGTAACATTTTGTGTTAGAAGGCATTTCTGTGGTCCTGATACAACAACATCGTTAGATAAGCATAATGTTTGAGGGGGTCTTGCACCTCCCCTCGTTTGATCGGGTAACTCCATTTTCGCCTTTAAAAAATAGGTCAAAGCTGTAAGTCCGCAAAAACAAAAGGGATCTCTTTGACAGGCGTCAGAATTTTTGAATCTTCGTTCAAAATTTTTAGTGGACCATGTAAGTAAACCCTTGAAATTGAAACAACCGCCGTCAATGGCGTCGTTTAAGGGGGAAAAAGAACAAAATCGCCTTCCAGCCGAGGCCCAAAATCGACTACCCTCCCGTCGCCACCAAGACCTGGGTACCGCCCGATCAGCGCAAGAAGAGGAAGAGGCGGCCGAAGTACGAGAAGCCGCCGGGCATCACGCAGAAGTTGGAGGTGTCCAGTTTGGGACAGGTCTGGCACAAGTTTCGCGTTTTGAAAGATCGAATTTTGCTGCTGGGAAGCTTCTCCGAGACGCACAAGAGGTACAAGAAGAGGACGAACGGATTTCAAAGTTTGTTTGTGTCACGGAACGGGGCAGACTCAACGTTATTTTGCTTACAGCGCCATGTAACTGCGTGGTGGCAATTGCGCTGTCAAAGTTCTACCGAATGTCAAAATGGGACTTCGGCACCATCGACCAAATTTTAGACCTGGGGGATCAGTTGTACATCTCGACGATTCTTCACCAAAGCGATCGTGCCAAGACCCACCTGCTGTTATGCGAGGTGTATCCCTCGTTCTTCTTCTACGACACGAAGGTCACGATTACGTTTAAGGGAAATAAGCACGTGGGGCGCCTTTACGAGGACGTCGACGACTCACCGTTTTTAAGCCGGGTCATTGGCGACTTCTTCAACGAGCACGGTTCCGGAGTACTGACCGTGGAAAGGCATCACATGGCGTTGTGGTACATCGGTAGGTTCCCATTCGGAGAGGCGTCCTGGTGACCCCGTGCTTTTTCAGGGAAGGACTACTACCTATTTGACCCAAGCGGTCACGACCGCGAAGGCCACCCTTGGCGCGGTCTCCCTGGGATGGGTTTCGCGGCGGTGATGCGCTTCAAGGATACGGACTCCTTGGTGAATGTTATACACGAAACCTTTGGCACGCGGAGCAATCCGGGATTCGTGCTGACTCCCTGCTCCATCATACGCTTGGTGAAGATCGACGTGGTCCCGCCGGCCGCGAACTTAATCCCGCCCCATTGCCCAATTGGCGAACCGGAGTTCGTGCTCGAGCCTCGCGTTCCCCCCGCCAAGCCGCCGAAATCGGACGAACTGGAGGAGAAGGTCCAGGCGGTCGTGACTCTGGAAGAGGAGGAAGATGTGAACTTGGAGGTGGAGGCGAACGAGTTCGCGCCGGAGGTCGGCGAATCGCCGAAGGAGGGCGTGGTGCCGATCGAGCGACCTCGCGCCGACTCCGTCACGTACTTTGCGCCGGTGATCAGCGAGAGGATGGGGATCCTGCACGCTTCGACGCACCAGGGCGACCTTCGCTACACGAAGAACGGCGGCAAGCAGAGCGCGGCCAACGCGATTTCCTCGCTCGCAATGCTGAGGCTGTGCAAGTCGCGGAGGTGGTTCCGAAGGGTCGTCGACGAAATTCTGAAATGCGGCGAGAGGATCTACGCGGACTCGGTGAAATCGCTTCCGGCGGGCAGGGCGCTTAAGGTCACCAAGGTGGCCAAAACGTTCATGCTGGGCGATCGCGTGTTTACCCCCGACGTTGAGGAGTACACGACGATCGGCAAGCTCAAAAGCACAAAGCAGGGGGTGCTCGACCTTTTGCCCGCTTTGGAGGAGTACTTTCGGAACAATCAGACTTGTGTCGTGACGGGGCCTTTGGTCCTGGCAATTTGGGCGGAGGATGGACGGTTTTACATGTTCGATCCGAACGAGAGGGACAAGAAGGGGTTGGTGATCGTGAAGAGCATTCAGGTGGGATCTCAGCTGCAGATGCTGGAGTACAAACCGGGGGCGGCTTGCGTCACGTGGTACTCCGAGCTGAAGACCCTCGTCGATGTGTACATGAAGAACGTCGAGCCTAACCTGCGCCGTGAGCCGTTCTTCTTGAGCAAGGTCGTGATCAGGGACTACGTCCCGGTGCCCGACCCCTGGAACGGATTCGAAGGTCCACCCCGCCAGCGTTGGCGTTCTAATGAAACGTGTTGCAGGTGTCGCGAGCGGCAAGTGGATTTTGCGCGGCAGCTTCAATCAGAACGACCGCCGGTTCGAGAAGGAGGTGCGCGGCACTCAGTGCACGGCGGCGGCCGCGCTCTCCCTCGCGTTCGCGCTCATCAAACCGGAGAGCAAGTGGACGACGGAGGACGTCGACGAAATTCTCATCCAGACCGAGCCCTACTACAAGGAGTGCGTCGCGAAATTGAAGAGCGGCAACAAGTTTCGCGACGGAAAGCTGCTCGTCGACGAGCTTAACCGGAAATGCGCGTTGGAGGGGACCGAGATCAACTTCGACATCGAGGAGTGCGCCGTGAACGGCCTGATCGACGCCAAAGATTACGACGACACGCTCAATCTTAAAAGTGGCATCGCCACCTTTTTCCGGGACAACAACAGCGCCATCGTCACCGCGCGTTCCGTTTCCGTGGCCATCTGGAAGAAGGACCAAGCGTTTTACTACTACGATTCGCATAGCCGCGACGAGAAGGGGATGATTAACGGTAGGTATTTTATAGTTGTACAAGTTTAGTTGAGATGTCGCCACGTACGCAACTTTCAAATTGCATTTGAATTTATGCGATTAATAGCCACGTCGCACTTAATTTTACTTAAATGGCAGTTCAAAAGGTGCGGAATCTTGCAAGATCTGTAGTGCAATTGTAATTCAATGGCCCGGTTTTTGAATAGTTAGTTTAAATACAAAATAAAGTCACTAGATATAGAAAGTACCGCAATCATCCGCCATTTTTGGACAAATTTGCTGCCAACTTAAAAAAATTGACAAATAAAATCTGAATAGCTGTAATTTTTTATAACCTAACTTCATAGTACTGTCATGTTTTATAAAAATATATACATATATCTCCAAACAGGTGGAACAATCCCTAATATTAAAGTTACTAGAATCTGGTAACTTCCGCCATTTTTGGGCAAAAATCATGCGTTCTCTCTCTAACACACGAGCCCAATGAATTGGGGTACTTTTTATATTTAGTGCCTTTAACACAAAAGGTACATGTGCGCCATCTCCTTGGTAATCGATACACTTTCCTTCGTTTTATAGTTTTGCAAGTTTAGTTGAGATGTCGCCATTCAAATTAAACAACGCAGACAAGATGAACTTCATTTCCATCACGGTCGCCAAATTTATTCTTTGTATTTCCACCAAATATTTCGTGTTTCACAACAACAGCTACCGTTACAACGTGCTATTACAGGTTATGGGACCGCGTGCGTTATGCGCTTCTCAAACATGGACGACCTGGCGCTGAGCATCGAGGCCAACCTGCAACCGGGCCAGAACAACTCGTTCAACATCGGTCGCGTTACCGTCTCCGTTTGGGAAATGGAGGCGGGCGGAGTCTCGAGGCCGCCCCTGAACAACTACGCCGAGCTGAGTCCGCACTCCGCCATCCTGCGGTCGGTTTTCAGCGAACGCTCCGGCATCTTCAAGTTGAACGCCGGCAAACAGACGATTCCGATGTGCCTGGTGGCGATGGCCATGATGAAGATCTACCCGGCGAGCATCTGGAGCCAGGACATCGTCGAGGAGGTTCTCAAGATCGGCGATAGGCTCTTCACGGACACGATGGTCGCGCGCGAACGACGGACCGATCTCACTCCGGAGGAGGACGTCGACGAGGTCTACGCGGAAAACTGCCTGCGCGAGTTTCACATCGGAACCAACAAATTCGTCATGAATTTCGGCGGACCCCTGGTCGGCAACTTCGAGCAGAACTTCTGGCCGCAGATTAAGGCGTTCTACCAGAGGGCGCCCGCGAGCGACAACGACGAGTTTGAGCTGCTGATCACCAGCAACCTCTACAATGTCGCGACGTGGTTCGATGGCAACGTCTACTACCTCTTCGATCCGAAGCCGCGCGACCAATTCGGACAGGTCTTCGGAAAGGAGGAGTGGAGCGCTAAGGTGGACGTGCCGGAGGACGAGGAGGGAGGCGGCGATGATCCGAAATTCGTAAGCGAGATGGCGAAGAAGAAGCTGGGCGGGGGCGACGAGTGAGTATCGACCACGCGACTCTGGCGCTGATCGCTTCCGTTTCAGGCTCCCGGAGGTGGAGATAGTCAAGCACAGTCCGTCGTACTGGAAGCGGAAGGAAACGGATGGGGCGGCATGCGTCGTGTGGTTCACGTCCGCCGACAAACTGATCGAGCACGTTTACGAGAACACCCCGCCTAATCGACGCGAGGCGCTGGATTTCAAAATGTTTCCGATAACGGTCGTCAATCGCCCCGACCTGAAGAACGTGTTCAACTCGAAGACGGCGAGAGAAGACAACTATTCCGGCGATTGGTACGCGTTCAAGGAAATCGATCGCGGTCTCTGGATACTTAGAGGAACCACCGATAACTCCGACGAGATGTTTCCACCGAAAAACCGTGGGAGACAGTCGCTGGCGATGTGCTACGCCGCCTTGGCGTATGCCAAACGCTACGTGATCAATAAATTTAAGAGCGGCACCGTGAACGACATCCTAAAGTACGGGGACCGCCTCTACACCGCCACCCGAAAGAGGCGTTACCAAGAGCTTAGAGCGAACAAGGAGCTGGGGCTGAGCGCCGAGGAAATCGAGACGATTATGAACGGGCAAACCTTCGGGGTGGAGGATGTGGAGCGCGTTTTCTGCATCGGGCTCGACCAGATGACGGTCGAGCTTCACCAGGACGCCGTTACCGGCGACATCTACGCCGAAGGCTCCAAGGACGTGGCCGACGTGCGAAGGGCGCTGGAGGAGTTCTTCAAAGACCATCGCTTTGGAATAATCGCCTGCAAGAATTTGACCTGCGCCATCTGGAAGGGGGTGAAGATCTACTACATGTTCGATTCCAACTCGCGCGGGCCCTGCGGGGCGACCTGCCCAAGCGGCGAGGCGTGCATCACGCGGTGCCTAAACACGAACGCGATCGCCGACATTTTCCTCGGCAATCTCCCGAAGGAGGGCCGGAACGGTTTCGCGATTCACTCGGTGAGAATTCGCGTGACGCCGTGCCCGAGACCGCTCAAGCCTGAAGAGAAGCCGGTGAAGGAGGAGCCGCCGAAGTACACCGGGATAACGGGGGTAATGCCCGGCAAGCACATCTTGCGCGGCACCTTCAGCCAGGAGGACGACAAATTCGGACGCGGCCGAAACGTGCAATCGGCCCCGGTCGCAATCATCGCCCTCTCGATGTCTCTGGTGCACAACCCGAGCACGTGGACGACCCCCATCGTCGACGACATACTCTACCTCGGCGATGAGCTCTACATGTCCACTCTAGAATCCCTCGGCTACGAGTACAACCCGTGGGAGCAAGGCCTAACGGTCCACCTGGTGAACAAAGACTACAAGGTCGGGTTACTTCGCGCCAACTTCGGGCTGCGCACCACCGACCAAAGGGGAATGATCGACATCAAGCACCCGTCAATTATGAACATACGCCAGGGTAATAATTACGTCACAATTACCCGTCGAATTAATTCCATTCTCGTTTCAGGCTTGGAGAACTTCTTCGAGGAAAACACGCACGGGGTCATCGAGACCGAAACTCTCACCGTCGCAATTTGGGAGGAGGACGAGCAGCCCGGCTTCGTCTACATGTACGATCCGAACCCACGCGGACCCGCCGGCCTTTACCTCTCGGGCGGTACGGCGTGCTTGCTCATTTTCGAGACCGTCAAAATGGCGGCGGACCATTTCATCGCGAACGTGACCGACAAGACCAAACGGAGGGGGGAGTTCGTGATAACTCCCGTGGAAATAGTCGTGGGCAACGCGAAAACCAAGCCGAAGAAGAAAAGGGAGCGCGATTGCGGGACGATGGAGTTGGTGAAGGGGGAGCGGGCGGTGCCCGGTCCCTACGACAAAAGGCAGCTGCGGAAAATGGCGGCGGAGGAACGCAGGAGGAAGGAGGCGCGCCGTTTGGCCAAGATCGGTCGTCTGCAGTACCACGGCCTGCCCAACGGGGACGCCCTGCTGCGCGGCACCAAGAGTCAATCCTCCAAGGAGTACAGCGCGAACTCGCGCGGCAACCAGGACATCGCCAACTGCTTCGCGGCGTTCGTCGTTCACCGCCTCTCTTTGATATCGACGTGGCACTACCGACAAATCGACATGATCCTCGACGTAGGCGACCAACTCTACAAGGACTCCTACATCACGTACAGCCCTCGCAATCCCAAACTGGGAATGGCGAACATCCTGCGTAAGGTGTTCATAAAGGACGTCGAGGTTGCGTTAAAGGTCTACAAGCCCGTAATGAAGAACACTCTCAGCGCGCCCAACCTGGAGCTCGCCCTCATCAACTACTTCCAGCAGGAGCAGTTCTGCGTGCTCTCCACGCGTAACGAGCACGTCGCGCTCTTCTTCAGGGAGGGCCTGTACTACATCTTCGACCCGCACGACTGCGACCTCGAGGGGAACAGGACGGCCGAGTGCGGCGTCGCCTGCATCGTCAAATTCCAGACGATTCCGAACTTGGTCGCCAAGTACGTCGCCAATTACACCAGGCCGGACGAGGGCGACGTATTTACCATTACGTTAGTCACGCTCGGGAGCATTGTAGTGAAAGGGGGCGGGCGGGCTTTAACTAGTTAAGATTACTTTTTAATTAATAAAGGGCATATCTTTAATTGCGGTAAATTCGGGGGTTTTCGTAAGTGTTCGAAAGGAGCTTTATGAGCATTTTTGACATTCATGGAGATTCTTAGAATAAAAGGCTTGAAAGCTCTGGTGGTGACCTTTCAAAGCTTCTCAAGGAGTAATTAGTATCAATTCACGGGTCTAAAAGCTTCTTGGATTAACATTTAATAACTCGGGTCTTAAACGTTTTATATACTTCCAACGCTAATTAAAGGTCCTTTAGTATTTATAAAAACCTTTATATTTTGAACTTCTTGGACCTCAGGAATTGGTACCTGATTTCCTGTAATTTTAAAGACTTAAGGGCTTTAAAACATGTCGTCTTAGATGTGTGAAGGTCTTTAGATGCTCGTAGAAAGTATGGCCACCCCTGATAAGCTCTTAGATGCTTTTAAAGGTCTCTTAAGTGCACTTAAAAGCTTGGAACAGCTCTCGAGCGTCTTTCAGGATCGGATATAATACATCCGTAAGGTTTTTAAAGGCTCTTAAACTTCGCCAACTGTGTTATCCGAGTCGTGAAATAGCCCAAAATCTAAGGTCGAATGCGTGTAAAGGCTCCAAAATAATTCCAAATGTATTGTTTTGAATCTAATTACATAACCTCAGTAATTTACAATTGAATGCGACCATTTGTCATATCGTTAAGAACTTTGTTGAATGCGGCCAAAGCCGACATCAGATTTTAAGGTTATGTTGACTGTTTTGAACTCGCTTTGTACGATTATCCGGAAGCTTTATACGTAGAAATGGCAGACGTGCTGGACATCAACGATTCCGTCGACTTGGACGTCGAAGACGACGGCGATCAGGGCGTACTCCGCCTCAAGGACAAAGTGCTGCGACGCAAAGGTCGCGGCTTCGGTACGGGCGAGCGTCGCGAGCACGAGAAGAAGGGCTACGAGAGCGTCGACCCCGGCGACTACTCCGACGAGTCGGGACCGCAAAAGTCCGTCGAGGGCTGGATACTGTTCATAACGTCCGTCCACGAGGAGGCGTCCGAGGAGGATCTCAGCGAGAAGTTCTCCGAGTTCGGGCCGATCAAGAATCTCGCGATCAACTTGGACCGACGCACCGGCTTTCTGAAGGGGTACGCGCTCGTCGAGTACGGCGAGTTCGAGGAGGCGAACAACGCTCGCGAGGCGCTCGACGGCGGCGAGATACTCGGGCAGACGATCGGCGTGGACTGGTGCTTCGTGAAGGGGCCGAAGAAGAATCGACGCGGCAGAATGAAAAGACACTGATTTTCGTATTTTGTATTCGATTATTATTATTATTACAAACTAACTTAACGATTCAGTCTTCATTATTGCGGTGCGGACGGACGAAGTACTCGGGCCGATTCTAAAACAAATGAGCCGTACGAACGTAGACTATCGGCGTTTGCGGGGCGACCACGTGCCGGTGACGATTATTACGATCGAGACAAAGGTGACGATTGCGCCGAGGATGCTGCCGTATTTTAGACAGAGCTCGATCGTCGGCACTGTAAGGCTGACGAGGTAAATGCTGTTGGTGATGGCGTCGGGGAGGTCACTTTCTTCTAGGGCCTGTAGATGGTGGTGGGTGTTAGATTTACCGGGGTGATGCAGGCGGGGGCGCTTACCATTTGTACCCAAGCCATTGGGAGTATTATGTCGTTCTCGAACATCTCCAGCTGGCTCATGCCGAGGGACTTTTGCACCTGGACGTTAAGCTGCAGACTGCTTCTACCCCCCATGGCAAATCCGAGGGTGGGGTGAACCAAAACGTAGTTGTCGGCTACTTGGTGGGGTTTCATACCGTCCACGCCGGTTTTGATCTCGTCCTCTGCATTGTAGAAGTGGGGTAACGACATGAAGATCGGAGCACCTGAAGGTAGATGGTCAGTTTAGTGGTCGAAACGAAGGTTTCCTACCGAAAGCTGCGGCGGCGGTGTTGAAGACGCCCTGCGGCGAGCACTCGTCTACGCAGTAGCATTCGTTGTCCACGTTGCGCTCAGCCGAATCGAACGTACTCTTGGGCATGATGTATCTGGCGGCCGTGACTTTGCCATTGAATATCTTCACGTCTTGGTCGTAGATGAGCTTGATGGTACGTGCCATTTCCTTATTAAAAACCGAGATGGGCCCCCTCCGTCTAACGTCCATAGGGGCGAATGCCGAGCCGTCGCTTCCCTTCACCTCGTTGCATTGCTCCGAGCCCCAATAGGGCAGGTAATTATTGCCGTTGAACGTGTCGATCTGCTTCACCTTGTTAATGTTGTTCACGCCGCTGTGCACCGAGAAGACGTCTTCGGAGGTTCCCTTCCTCTGCAACAATCGTAAGTGAGCAAACCTGGAGAAGGCACGTAAGGGACGTGAAACAAGGGAAGGTGATCTAAAGGGTGAGCCTACTGTTACTACATTTATCCCCCCCTCCCGGATGTTGTGGAACCCCCGGTAGGTACATGATTTGCAAAAAGCTTTCATGAGGGTATATGGAAAGGTATATAGGGAAAGAGGTGCCTTTGCTGAGGGCACATACTGCTGGGGGGGTTTTCCATACCCCCCGGTGGTACATTCCATGTCATTTTTGTTGGAGAAAAGGCCTTTATCCTGTAAACTATGGCGAAAACCCTCGTGGCTAAACGTTTTATGGGATATAAAGTGTTATCGGCGGGGCTGGGGGGGTATAGAATATTCCCCCCCAGTATACGATTTTCATTTCCAGAAAATGCTCATAAGTGCAGAAGGTTATAAGAAAAGAAGTTATCGGGTCCTCCTTTGCGAAGAGTACTCCTGGGGGGTATTCCATACCCCCCAGACCCCCCCGTGGTACGTTTACTGAAATTCTTTTTGGAAAAAAGGGTATGGTAGTCTTCCCAAAAATAATTGCGAAAGCCCTGAGGGATACTTAAACATTTTATGAGGTAAAGTGTCACCAGGGGGTCTGGGGGGTATGGAATACCCCCCAGTATACGATTTTCATTTCCAGAAAATGCTCATAAGTGCAGAAGGTTATAAGAAAAGAAGTTATCGGGTCCTCCTTTGCGAAGAGTACTCCTGGGGGGTATTCCATACCCCCCAGACCCCCCGGTGGTACGTTTACTGAAATTCTTTTTGGAAAAAAGGGTATGGTAGTCTTCCCAAAAACAATTGCGAAAGCCCTGAGGGATCTTAAACATTTTGTGAGGTAAAGTGTCACCGGGGGGTCTGGGGGGTATTCAATACCACCCAGTATACGATTTTCATTTCCAGAAAATGCTCATAATTGCAGAAGGTTATAAGAAAAGAAGTTATCGGGTCCTCCTTTGCGAAGAGTACTCCTGAGGGGTATTCCACACCCCCCAGACCCCCCGGTGATACGTTTATTGAAATTCTTTTTGGAAAAAAGGATATGGTAGTTTCCCAAAAACAATTGCGAAAGCCATGAGGGCTATTTAAACATTTTGTGAGGTGAAGTGTCACGGGGGGATATGGAGTACCCCCCTGTATACGATTTTCATTACCAGAAAATGCCCATAAGCGCAGAAGGTTATAAGAAGAGAAGTTATCGGGTCCTCCTTTGCGGAGAGTACTCCTGGGGGGTATTCCATACCCCCCCAGACCCCTTGGTAGTACGTTCTCTGAAATTTTTGTAGGAGAAAAGGTTCTGATGCTGATGGCGGAAGCTCTGATGACTAAACGTTTTGTGAAATAAAGTGTCACCGGGTATAGGGTCTGTGGAGTATAGAATACCCCCTCCCCCACTTCCTTTTTTACCAAAAAAGAATGCACCTCTCAATCAAAAGTTATAGACTAGAAACCAATTTCGACCAAAAATTCAAAGGGCTATAACTTTTGATCTAGGAGTCCAATCTTGGAACTGTTTGAAATTATGGATTCTACAGGGCAAATTCTATCAGAAAAACTTTTTTCCCGGTCAATTTTTTTTCAGGCCTCAATAAAAGGCAGTGTATACACTTCCTTTTTTACCAAAAACGACTGCACCAAAATTTCTCGGGAAAACACAGAAAATTGAGTCAGGAATGTGGCGAAGAAAATGAAAAGAAAACGCGAAGAGTAGTTGAAGGATTGGGGAGGAAGCGAGGTAGTAAATCTTACCGTTCCGAGAATGCCGAACTTTTCCAACGGAAGCTTCCTGTAGAAGCTCAGCACGTCCTTGACGACCGAGTAGAAGACGTCGTCATAGCCCCAAATGAACTTGTCGATCGGGACGTTGATGAAGGGCTTGGCGTCGAGCTGATGAAAAACTCCAGACAGCATCAGACGAAACGGGTAAAGGTAATCCTTGCCCGTAGCCGCCGCCCCCTGAAATCCGTGATATTAGCTACAACGTGATAAGCGGGCCACGGATTCTCAGACCAGCATCGGCAGGTTGGGGACGATCACGCTGTCGTTCGGCGAGCGTCCCCCCGAGAGATCGTCGCGATAGCGATGCACCCTCTTCTCCTGATAGCTGACGGTGCCGTTGGCGTGAAACTTCACGTTGACCTTCTCCATGGTCTCCTCGTAGACGTACGGGCCGATTTCGTCGACCTGCAGCTTCTCCGCGTCCCCGTTCTCGTACGCCTCCACGTTCGTGTAGTTGAAGACGTAGACATTTAGGTACGTCTTAACCGCCGGTCCCTTCCACATCTGATAACTGAGGGTGTCGTTCTTCAGCGTGATTTGCTACAAACTCCGATTACACCTCGTCCGCGGTTTCCGACCGACGTTTAACTCACCGACAGCACGTAATCGTCCAGCTGAGTCGTGCCGAACATCAATCCAATACAGGAGCAGCTCGTGAGAAAAAGGACTGACAAACCGCAGAGAACTGGAGGGAAATCAGAGCGTGAAGGTGGGAATAGACCAAGCAAATATTGTCGTGCAACAGTCGAAAAACACACAAGTATACACAGTATGGCTACGTGTTGCCAACACGTATCCACTGTGTAAACTTGTGTGTTTTTCGACTGTTGCACAACAAATATTTGCTTGGTCTATTCCCACCTTGAAATTGTTAATTAATTTGAGCTAGTCGACGGGGTTAAAGCGATAACCTCCGAGGTTCAACGTCATCGTCGCGCTTACCCCATAAGTGTCGCGTGTTGTAATCGCGTCCGCAGAGCGACGCACTTTTCGGCCCCAGATCCTCCAGGATGTCCTTCGTGATCGTCGTGCTCTTCGTGATGATCTGCGCGCACTTCGTATCCGACTGATCCGAGAAGCGGCGATCGTAATCCAAAATTTTCGACATCCTTCACCGTTTCAAAACCAAATCACTAATGCGTCCTTATCGGTACTTCAACATTAATTTATAAAGAAGCGACGCCGTTATCTCGAAAGCGATAATGTAAACATCTTTGATTACGCCACCGATCCTAAACTCGCCTTTTTTTCTCGATACCCTTTCGTTAATTGAAATCGAAATTAATTAGGAAAAAAGTACGACCTGGTAACGGCGCCGTTAACCCAACGGGGAAGGTGACAATGCTTAACGATAGCGTAATCGCATTGCGCGCTTTTTTCCGAACAATAAACTTTATCGTCATTTTTTTTCAACAAAATCGTATGATTTTTAATTGAGCAATTAAGTTTTAATCGTAATTAGTGTGTATACATTCATTTTTCAGTTAAGCAGAAAAAAAACCGTAATTTTTCTGTACTGATGCACTTGATTATTGCGTCTAGACGATTAATTTGTTTATTTAGATCATGGTTCTTGGAATTGGTTTGTAAGAAGTTATGAATGGATGGTTTTGTGGAGCGATAAAAGGGCGTTTGTACGCTGTTTCGCGATCATTTTGATCGTTCACCATCGATGGGGAATGACCCAGCACCTGGGACTTCGTGGAAGCAAGCATGACGGAATTTGGTACTGAAAAAATCCCCTGATCTAAAAACCGCCCACCGTGTTACGCAATGATCATGGTAAAGCATTAGAATTCCTCTGATAGCATCCCTTAATGTCGCAACTCCAACCTCCTCCGTAGTAGAATCTCGTTACGATCTGTCTTTTTACACTTGTAACACTTATCAAGATCATAGAACCCAAGAAAGTGTAAATAGGAGGTAATTCACTAAAGGACACCTTCTATTTTATCCTAATCTACTGACAGATACACATTTTCCCTCCAAAAATGAGGATCGAGGAAGGGAAAGCAGTATCTCCTTCCAAGTTAGTATAATCTTTTGATATAAATCTTTCTTTTAAATTAGTGCATCAGGATGACAGGAACCCAAGAAGGTAATTGACATTTTGTTATAACCTGGACTCCTAATAGAAAATGTCCCAAAATGGGTACATCATAATCACAGCCAAAAGGAAGTCGGCGTAAGTGGAAACTATTACTATCTGACGTATTATGTTCTCATGCATGATATAAATCCTTCTGTTAAAAAGTAAAGTGTCGGGGCCACAGGAACTCGAGTTAAGAGGAAATAATTCGCATTAGATAAATTCCCAGAGGGCATTTGAACTAAATACGCCCAAAGTAGTTCAACTGTTAAATAATAGTTCAAAGTGACCGCCCATCGCAGATTTGCAGGTTATTTTGCAATCGACCCCTTTGTCTATTAAAAAGTAATTCCAGAAGCCCTACAATGGCCGACGGAGTCGAACGCATGGACAACGAAAGCATAAAACCGGAGAAGATGTTCACGCTGAAAAAGTGGAACGCCGTCGCGATGTGGAGCTGGGACGTCGAGTGCGATACGTGCGCGATTTGTCGTGTGCAAGTAATGGACGCGTGCCTTCGCTGTCAGGCGGAGAGCAAGCGGGACTTCTACGGCAAGCAGGACTGCGTCGTAGTCTGGGGCGAGTGCAACCACTCGTTTCACTACTGCTGCATGTCGCTGTGGGTTAAGCAGAACAATCGTTGCCCGTTGTGCCAGCAGGAGTGGTCCATACAGCGCATGGGGAAGTAATGGTGTGGTTTTTGTTATTAACTTATTTCGTCTAGTTGGGATAATTGTAATAAAAAGGGAATGTAATTGTGTTGGGTGATTCCTTTTTTCCCTTAAGGTTATGCAACCCACATCCCATGAGTGTAGTCATGGCAAACGCTTTCCATAATAACTAAATACATATGATGGATTCCACTCATGATTCTATTTACAGGGGAACCCGTCCAGGCACGTCATTGTGCCCCTTTCATTCGCAACTAGCTTCCGAAATCAATTATTTAGGTACTTTATTACGTAAGAGAAATTTGTCTTAAAAAGGCTGAGAGGTCCTCAATAATTTTGCCGCACCCTGTACTAAGAGTCATAGAATAAGTTTTCTAACCTCAAAATGTGGTTTCTAACCTACAATTTTTAAATTCGGCAACAAAGTAATGGGGACTGAAGCAACAAAAACTCCAACCTGTCTGCTCGTTCTCGGGATGGCAGGCTCGGGCAAGACGTCGCTGGTCAGCTGCCTCAGCCGTTCGGAACGCAAACCGTACACGGTCAACTTGGACCCCGCTTGTATACAGCTACCGTACTTCGCACACATCGGTAAGTACGAGCGTGCGAAACTTCACCTGACCGTTTTAAATCGACACAGACGTCCGAGACACGGTCAACTACAAGGAAATCATGAAGCAGTACCAGTTAGGACCGAACGGCGCAATCGTGACCTCCCTCAACCTATTCTCTACGAAATTCGCAGACGTCACCGACTTCATATCGAAATGCACGACGGAGCATTGCGTCTTAGACACGCCCGGCCAAATCGAAGTATTCACATGGTCCGTTTCAGGTACGATCATTACGGAGGCGCTCGCCTCCATGTTTCCCACCGTCATTCTGTACGTCATCGACACCGTGAGGAGCACCAAACCGGTGACGTTCATGTCGAACATGCTGTACGCCTGTTCGATCCTGTACAAAACCCGCCTGCCCTTCATAATCGTAATGAACAAAACCGACATCGTCGAGCACTCGTACGCCGTCAACTGGATGAAGGACTTCGAGTTGTTCCACGAGGCGCTCGAGGCGGACGAGTCGTACATCAGCAATCTGACGCGTTCGATGGCGCTCGCGTTGGACGAGTTCTACCAAAATTTGCGGGTGTGCGGCGTCTCGGCCGCCACTGGCCAGGGGCTGGACGAACTGTTTTCGTTAATCGATGATGCGAAGGTTGAATACGAAAGGTACGTCAAAATCGTATTTGACAATGAATAATCGTACGGTTGTAGGGATTACAAGGCGGAGTGGGAGAAAATACGTCAAAAGGCCGCTAGCGGTGATGCCTCCCGTGAGAATCCGTCGAGCTCGCTTGTGACTACCGTTCCGAGCGGCCGTGAGCTTGCGGACGTCTATTTGCGCAGACCGGGGAATGAGAGCAGTTCCGATTCAGAGGGCGAAGAGGTGAACGTGCACGGTGAATTTAATATCGTTACTTTTAAGAAGTTTTGTTACCGTTATCCTTTCAGAGTTTGGTACGAATGCCACGGCAGACGAGGAAAATTTCGCCAAGGTTCTTCAGCAGCAGAGGGAGATGCAGATTAGGCGAGCGAAAGAGGCCGAAGTTCGCAAACAAGCCCAATGAGAGTTATTTTTGATACGTTTTTATATTACAGTTCGTTTTTATATTACAGTTCGTTTAAGTTGGTCTTTTATTCGTCAATTGTGCACCCTTAAATGGTTGAAGAGGTACACCCTTTAAATACTCAAGACATGTTGTGATCCCCTGATAGTAAATAATAATAATAATAGCAGGTTTGACTTGTCAAAGCGGCTCGTGATCCTTAATACGGTCCGTGGTAAGTGATCGCTTTAGTAGTCCAAACGCCATTTCAGTAGTTACATTTGTGCGGTAGTTCAAATTTCCAATTGCAACCAGCTGATGGCAGTCAATTGAGGCTTTTTATTTAAATGATTACAAATAATGCCGAAAATGGAGGTCATCCGTTGCAAGGTACCGTAAAAATGACGATGGCAACCGACAAAAGGAAGTACGTGACGTGCGACCAGAAATCCGTCCTCGTCGACTTCATCAAGACCCATTACGAAATGGCAAAGCCGAGATTGGACAATTCGTTCACGGTGAAAGAGCTGAACAGTTTGTGGGAGCAACTGTCGTGCACCCTAAATCGTCTGGAAGGCGCGACGAAGTCGTCGAGGGGCTGGCGAAAGGTACGTCGTTTTCACCTAAGTTTTGCATTTCACTGATCGACTTTGAAGTGCTGGCACGATTTGCGACGCAACACAAAGGAGAAGGTGGCCAAGTTACGACTGCAAGGCCGTTCCAGTTCGCAGGAGGAATTGACGCCGATTCAAGAGAAGGTGCGCGCGTTAATCGAGGAAAACGACCTGAAGGAGCCGGTCGTGTTTTACAATATTAAACCGGAGAATGACGCGCTTCCGGCCGAGCTGGACGTGGCGAGCAACAGCGCGGACTCCTGGGCGGAACGTAAACCGGCGGTGGAGCAGCCGCCGGTTCCGAAACAGAAACGATTTAGGACGCGATTGCGAAGCTTCGCCGAGCGTAAGTTGCATATAAAAAAGTCGTATTACAATCGCAAGCTGGCGCTGCTAGAGCAACACATTCAGGCGATAAATCGACAGACGGATGCGATCAACAAACAGACTGTCGTGCACGAGCGCCTAATGCAATTATTAAATCCGAAATTAGCTGTTTAGGGATTAGGTTTTTGTGTAGTAATTTTTACGAATAGAAATAAAAAATGCTATTAGTTCTAATGTACCATTTGTGGGTCAAATGTCTCGCGACAACATAACCTTAATCTAAAATGAGTGCCCAGTTCTCCACAAACGAGGCGGTGAGTTTAGAGAAAGAAATTGGTGGTGTGCGGCTGGTGGATACTCCGGAGGAGGCACTTGGCACGGTTTACGAGATAGACAGGTGCATCGAGTGGATCCGAAGTCACGATTTTAAATCGGTAAGCAATGCTTGTAACCGTTGGTGACTTCACTCACGCATTTCAGGTTTGTCTGCAATTCCCCGATCACCTCCTGTCCGATTCGACGAAAATCGCGCAGCGGCTGCAATCGGCACTGCAGCAAACCGTTTATGTACTAGGCGATTCGGCTTACGAAAGGTAATGTATGAGGCTATACGAAACTGGGCTGTTCAGGCGAGATTTGCACTCGCAACCATGGGGAAAATAGAATCTTACTTTCAAGGAACACATTTCATTTTCATTTAACGCCTTGGGCGTCTGAAAAAGGTAAGTCAGAAAACGTAGACGTAAATGCAGATGCTGATTTTTTGAACGAAACAATTGCGACTCGCGTACCCCTTCAAACCCTATTGGTTTATGGCTTATTGCGCAACGGAACGAAGAGATCGTGGCAACCGCGCTTGTTCGATATGACTCGTTATCGCCAGTCATATTTTTGTTCAAGTTCACTATGAAGCGGTACATTTTGCTATGCCCATTACAGCAGTCAAAGTTACCTTTCCTTGCAGTTGCTGCATCGATTACATCACAGCCGCCCACGCAAACGCGGACGCCATAATCCACTACGGCCCCGTTTGCTTCTCGCAAGCCGCAAACGAGATCCCCTTCCTTAACATTTACGAAAAGCGCGATCTGAACCTGCCCGCGTTAACACAAACCGTCCGGCCACTGACAGAGGCCGATCCCGATTTCAGCATAGTCGTCGACACCGAGTACCTGACGCACTTTGGTAACACACCCCGCGCGCGCCTTTAAACGCGAACTTGAATGTTGTAGATGATATTCGCGCGGCGTTCCCGACGGTCCCAGTCCGTTCGATTCTCGAGCCGCCCGCCTCGCAACCGCGCGTCCTCATCCTCTGTCACAATCAACGCAAAATTCTCAACTACAAGCTCTCGTTCAAACGTAAGTTGCCGATACGACCCGAGCGAGTTACAAAAAAGCGTTCGTTTCAGCCCGAGAGTTGCGCTATTACGATCCGACGACCGATCGACTCGTCGACTACGAATGCGACCCGAAGGTGTTGAAGCGACGCCGCTTTCTCGCCGAGAAGATCCGAGATAGCAATACGATCGGCATTATCATCGGGACGGTGGCCGTTAAGAATTACCTGACCGTTTTGGACAGGATGAAGAAAGTGATCAAGGCGTGCGGGAAGAAGTACTACGTCATCAGCGTCGGGAAGCCGACGGTCGCTAAGCTCGCGAACTTTGCCGAGGTAGGTACTTTCCGAAGAGGCGTACGCCCATTTTTTACTCTCGCTGTTGCAGATGGACGTTTACGTGGTCGTCTCGTGCGCGATGAACGAGATTTACGACAGTCGCGAGTTCTACAAGCCGATCGTGACGCCTTACGATGTCGAGGTCGCGTTAAATGAGGCCGCGACCAGTCACGACTTCACCTACAATTACAACGACTACCTGAGTGACGCCGAGATTCGTCCCAAGGAGGACGCCGACGTCAGCCTGATTACCGGCGCTTTGCGTTCGAGCACCTTGGAGGAAACCGCCGAAGAGAGCACCGAAATCGCCGTTCGCAACGACGGTACGGTCGCGTTGAATACCAGCTTCGGTGCCGGTTTTCTAGCGCAGCGTAACTGGAAGGGCCTGGAGCAGAATCTGGGACAGGACGAGGTCGAGTTGGCCAGCGAAGGGCGGCGGGGGATTGCGCAGGGTTACAGTAACGAGAAAAGTTGACGATTGTTATGTATGCCGAGCAAAAATAAATTGTACGGTATT
Organism: Photinus pyralis; assembly: GCF_008802855.1. Lineage (NCBI taxonomy): Eukaryota > Metazoa > Arthropoda > Insecta > Coleoptera > Lampyridae > Photinus > Photinus pyralis. Next base: position 11,847,801 of record NW_022170250.1, read on the forward strand.
TTTTGTTGAATCTCGTACTTTCTGCCCATTTCTGGTAAGTAAAATGTGTTTACACGGGCAGTGCGGGTAGTTTTCGGCTCGTCTTTAATTAGCTTAAACACGCAATTAACTTAATTTATTAATTACAAATAAAGATCACCAATTTATCATTCAATTTCTAGCGCACTCTTACAACTTGCTGAAAGGAGGACCTGATAACTGCTTTTCTTATAACCTTCTGCAATTATGGGCGTTTTGTGGAAATGAAAATCGTATACGGGGGGGTATTCCATACCCCCCAGACCCCCCGGTAACACTTTACCTCACAAAATGTTTAAACAGCCCTCGGGGCTTTCGCAATTGTTTTTGGAAAGACTGCCACATGCTCTTTTCCAAAAAGAATTTCAGTAAACGTACCACGGGGGGGTCTGGGGGGTATGGAATACCCCCCAGGAGTCCTCCGCGCAAAGGAGGACCTGATAACTCTTTTTCTAATAACCTTCTGTAATTATGGGAGTTTTGTGGAAATGTAAATCGTATACTGGGGGGTATTCCATACCCCCCAGACCCCCCGGTAACACTTTACCTCACAAAATGTTTAAACAGCCCTCGGGGCTTTCGCAATTGTTTTTGGAAAGACTGCCACATGCTCTTTTCCAAAAAGAATTTCAGTAAACGTACCACGGGGGGGCATACCCCCCAGGAGTCCTCCGCGCAAAGGAGGACATGATAACTCCTTTTCTAATAACCTTCTGTAATTATGGGCATTTTCTGGAAATGAAAATCGTATACTGGAGGGTATTCCATACCCCCCAGACCCCCCGGTAACACTTTATCTCACATGTTTAAACAGCCCTCAGGGTTTTCAAAATTGTTTTTGGGAAGACTGCCACCTTCTCTTTTCCAAAAAGGATTTCAGAAAACGCACCTCTGGGGGGTATGGAATACCCCCCAGGAGTACTCCGCGCAAAGGAGGACCTCATAACTCCTTTTCTTATAACCTTCTGCACTTATGGGCATTTTCTGGAAATGAAAATCGTATACTGGAGGGTATTCCATACCCCCCAGACCCCCCGGTAACACTTTATCTCACATGTTTAAACAGCCCTCAGGGTTTTCAAAATTGTTTTTGGGAAGACTGCCACCTTCTCTTTTCCAAAAAGGATTTCAGAAAACGCACCTCTGGGGGGTATGGAATACCCCCCAGGAGTACTCCGCGCAAAGGAGGACCTCATAACTCCTTTTCTTATAACCTTCTGCACTTATGGGCATTTTCTGGAAATGAAAATCGTATACTGGGGGGTATTCCATACCCCCCAGACCCCCCGGTAACACTTTACCTCACAAAATGTTTAAACAGGCCTCAGGGTTTTCGCAATTGTTTTTGGGAAGACTGCCACATCCTCTTTTCCAAAAAGAATTTCAGTAAACGTACCACGGGGGGTCTGGGGGGTTTGGAATACCCCCCAGGAGTACTCCGCGCATAGAAGGACCTGATAACTCCCTTTCTTATAACCTTCTGCACTTATGGGTCTGGGGGGTTGGAATACCCCCCAGGAGTACTCCGCGCATAGGAGGACCTGATAACTCCTTTTCTTATAACCTTCTGCACTTATGGGTGGTTGCTTGAAATGAAAATCGTATATGGGGGTGGGGGAGTATTCCAGAATAAGCTTGGATTGTGCCAAACAGACCAGATTTCTGCGACTTTTGACGGATATACAGAGCACCTCTTCGAAGTTTTGAGTACCGTTACTGAATCATGTTAGCTTGTTATAAAAATTATTTCCGTTAAGGACCCGATACAGTTCCGATTCTTCACAGCATATGTTGCTCGGCTGTGTCTCTCGCCTACTGCCGGACGGTGCGCAAGCAATACGAGAAGAGAGCTCCTCTAATTCACATTTCTTCTGTTTGTGGTAATCGATAGCTTGCATTTTCGTGTTAAATTAAATTAATGGTAGCAGAGGATGTAGCAGAATTAAGTCATTTTGATAATTTTTTTAAATGTGGGTACATGCAATTTATCAATTTATGGGTTGTTTTGATCGTACTAAATTGATTTGTCGTGTTTTCCATTTGCATTTATGATGTCTCGTGTTTTTATTAATTTGTTTAACTGTGTTTGATTCGATTATCTCATTTTTATTGTTCTGTTTGAGATTTGCGTGCCGTTGTTGTTGTTGCGCCATAGTAAAAAAGACAACGCAGGAGTCCCAGTCCCTTCTGAATGTCTGGCAACTGTATAGGGTAAGTCAAAATTGCAGGTTTATGTCGAACTCGCCTTAACAGGGAACTGGCCCCCACGCACGCGACAGAATTGTATTTATTATCCATAACTTACCAATTTCGATGAAAATTAGGTCGTTTAATATTATGACACAATCGCAGACTAATTATAATTACCTCCTACGCCGCTGCGAGTCAAGTAACGCAAGTAATTAAACATTTTAATTTTAGACGACCATAAAATTAATTTACGATTGTTTAGAATACAATTCAAATTGCACATTCTCCGTACGCAAGGCGCATTGATTATTAATTAATTAAAAATCGTTTCTTTCCGCTCCGAATACCTCGATTGCATTCCCAGGCCGCGCCTACCAGTTGGTCAATTGATATGGGAATATGTTTTGGTAGTACGCGTGGTAGTCGATGTAATTTCGCAACGCGGAGATGCGGGAGAAAACGCCGGGAAATTGGGGGTCGCCGCAATTGATGCCCCAGGAGATGACGCCGATTTGCACGCCGTTGTACACGAGGGGTCCGCCGGAGTCTCCCTGAAATAAGCGGAAGGTTAACGTGGAGGGATCGGCGACGGTTTGGCTCACCTGGCAGGCGTCTTTGCCTCCGCCGGGGTAGGCGAAGCAGATCATCGCGCTTGTGACCGGTCTGTCTTTGTGCCGGTACATGTCCTGGCATATCGGATTGGGCAACGAGTAGACGATGGCAGCTTGCAGTTGTTTTGGTATTTTCCCCGCCTTGGCCAGCGTGCCCCAGCCGGTAATGAGACCGCCGGCGCCTAGTGGTGGGATGTACGCGCCTTGGGGGGCTAGGCGGATCGGGGCCATGGTCGGCCCAAACTGAAGATGCCCCGCCAGAGTCAACACGCTGACGTCATTGTGGTAGGTGTTGTTGTCGTAGAAAGGGTGCATGTGGATTGACTCCACGCGCATCAGCCGGCCCCCCTTGCCCCTGAACGAGGAACCGGCGCGCACCCTCAACTGCGACCTGCGCACCCTGGAAGATTAGGCATCAGAACCCGTCGGTAACCACCCCCTAGGTACTTACTTCTCGACGCAGTGCGCGGCCGTTAAAATTTTGTTCGAGGCGATGATTGAGCCGCCGCAAAACTGGAAATCGTTCACCTCCAGGGCGACCTGGTACGGAAACTGCTCGATGAGCACCTTGTTGCCACCGATAATCCTCTGGGAGAGATCACAGGCCGCCGCGACGCAAACCAACGACAGGCCGAGGAGAAGAAACATAACGACGCGATCTTCACAACGCGAAGAGACTCAATTGATCAGGTCTAGTTATTATTCGCGAATCCAGATAATTTTTATGGTCATTCTTAATTGCCTATTATAAGTATAAAAAATTGATCAGGCTCTTTTTAATTTGCTTTTCCGTTTTCATTACGTTTTAATGTAAACAGCGAAATGTTTATGTATGGCCATTGTATTTATAAATACAATGGTATAGCGATCAGCCGATCGAATTTATGGCATAAATTGGAAACGGGGCGCCTATTAAACGAGGCGACGCCTCCACCAGGTGAAACGATGAGCGTTGTGTACGGCTTCGAGGCGCGCGCAGTCGTCGCGGAAGGTCGCATCACGACCGCCCAAATTGAGCACGTCAAAGCGTGGCTGACCGCCGAAAATCTCCACCTAACCGACGAACAGGTCGTCCTCTTCTCGTTGTCCTGCCTAAACGAGCCGGAAGACACCAAGACCACCATTAGAGCGTACTGCACCACGAAGAAGATCCACCCCGTGTTGTTCACCGATCGAAGTATGCGCCAGTCGGAGCTCCAGCAGCAGTTGCAAGTCGTGTAAGTTGCGTAACATGAGACTCTTTTACCAGTTGGGCTTCCAGTGACTTCGCCGTGTTCCCGAGGCGAACCGTCGACGGATGCGCGATCGTCTTCCACAGTCTACGCGACCCCAACTTCCGCCGCTACCACATGGAGACGGCGATGAAACTGTTACTCATGACTCTAGACGCCGCCATCTACGACCACCCCTCGACCGGCCTCGTGATGCTGTTCGACATGAAGGGAGTACGCAAACTCAAATTTAACCCCCCCAAACTAAAACTCTCCCTGCACAGGTCGGCCTCCTTCACCTCACCCGCGTCCGACTCAAAGCCGTACAGGTCTTCTGCCAGTACCTCCAGGAAGCGCTGCCGGTGAAGCTGACCGAAATTCACGTTCTCAACACGGTGAACTTCCTGGAGAAGGTTCTCAACATCCTCAGGCCGTTTGTTAAGACCGAACTCTTCGAAAAGATCAAGTTCCACTCGACCCGGCTCGACATGGACGAGTTCCACGCGAAGTACGTGCCGCGGGAGTGTCTACCGGCCGACTACGGCGGCGAGCTGGGGCCGCTCGAGGTGCTCGCCGAGGGAAACGCGAGGAGGCTGCTCGAATTGGAGACGTTTTTTGAGGCCGAAGAGAATCAGCAGAGGCGAAATATAATTTGAACGTAAAATAAATGCGATTATCTGTGCTCCTGATACCAATAATTACTCGTTTGGGATTTTGCAAAACGAGAAGGTTAATTCTATGTTACTCTCCCACGGCACTGAATGACGTAATGCGTTTCATAATTCACTTTTTCTAATGGACGAGCCAAAGCCAATTCACTTCCACACATATTATATTCTCCTGATACTAAACTTGCAAAGGAAGACAATCTGCGAGCCTGGCACGTACGACAACCATTTGTATCAGGAGAACAATTTTAGTAGACCTCATTTGTTTCTGCAGCACATTTTTGAGAAAAACGTGCCAGGAAACCATAAAATGTAAGTATCTGGGTTTTTTTGTATTCTGATAGCCAGCAATAATTTACAACTTTCTAACGTGTTCTGCGTGTTCGCATCCTCGTACATGAAGATCGAAAACGACCTCCTCATCCATCATGTTCTCCTGGTATAGACAGAAAAAGTTTACAAGAACTGATACTTTGCGTTACAATAGAAAATAGAAAAGGAACGTTTAATCTTTGTTTGTTGGAGGTGGGGGGGGGGGGGAGGGGGGTTCAATATCAGACCCTCAGTGTTACGTTGTCCACCATACTTTCACCCCTAAGAACTGTCTCTTTCTAAAAATTATGCCGTAAGTAAATATTTTGGGGTGGTACAGTACAACCGGGGGGTCTGGGTGGTGTGGAATACCCCCCGACACACATACCACCCCACTACATAACATTTTATGATTGCAAGAAAAGGAACGTTGAATTTTTGTTTTGCTCGGCGCTGTGGTCCTCCACAAAATGTTCGGCTTACTTCGTATTTTTGGAGTTGAAACATCTCCTCGCACATTATATTCTCCTGATACAACATTTGTCAGAATTTAAGACGAAGTTTGGCGTTGAGATATATGTTTGAGGGGATGGGAAATGTTCTCCTGGTACGCGAAACTAACTTCGCGTTTTTTAGGAGGTCGCACGTTATAATCTCCTAATACAAGATTTGGAGATGGACTGCTAGTCCAAGTATTGGGAGCAGGAGCACCTCTGATACGAGGATTATGTGCTCCTGTTCTAATCTGTTTGGACAATATTAAAAAATAGACTCGAGATATTTATTGAGTAAGTGTATAACGTCGCAATTACTCGATTTTGTCCCACTCTGCGCGATCGGCCGACGCCCATATGACGTAGATGATGTTAGTGATGCTGGAAGTCCCGAACATGATCCAAAACATGATCATCCACTGGTCCAAGGTGTTCTGGAGATTAGGACAACATGAGAAAGTGGCGCGAGGAGATCGCTTAAATTACCTGCGGTGCAACTGCGGCGATTATGTACGATACGGGATAGTAGGCGAGCGATCCGGCCGCGTTTACGAAGGCGGAGAGTACGCCCGAAAAGTACTTGGTGATGTCCAACGCGTTCACTCTCAGTCCGGGGTAGAACGGTCCCTTGAAGAACATTGACAGGATAAACCAGGATGCTGCCAGGTACTGGTTGCAGCCGGCGTATCCCGCCAAGAGTACGCAGATGCTTGGGAGAACGGAAGCTGTGGGTGAAACGGGTTAGGGAAACGCGGCCTCTGAGTCACCCACCTATGGTCGTGTAGAGTTTTCGAATTCCAACGATGCTGATCAGTCCTTTATTGATGACCGTGTCCGCAATTACTGCGCTGATTGCGCCACTGATCCACAGCGCAGCGTAAGGTACTGACGTCAGTAAGCCGTTCATGCTGACCGAAAATTGAAGAACGTCCTTGAAGTATGTCGGAAGATTGGTACAGATGAAGAAGAACAGTATGCCGTGACCCGACTGTCCCATCATCAGCGCGAAGGTCGGCCAGTAGAAGATGAGCTTCATCCACGGCACCTTCAGCTTTACTGCCGATCCGCATTCGGCGATGAGCATCTCTTTCTCTTCGGGAGTGATGTAAGGATGTATTGCGGGCTCGGAGTAACACAATAGGCAGTAAATGACGAACCATACCAATCCGATGACGGCCCAAAAGTAAAACCCGCACCTCCAGCCGAAGGCCGAAATCAAGACTCCGGTGAGGGCGTTTGCAATGATGCTTCCAATTTGAGGTCCGGTGAAGACCAGACCGCCTAGCCGCCCTCGCTGCGCCTTCGGCACCCACCTGGCCAGGAACGTGGTCACCGCCGGGAAGAGCGGTCCCTGCGCCAAGCCCATCACGATGCGCGTGATGCACAAAAGAACCACGCCGCCGATGTCGATCGCGACGGGCGTGAGCGCCGACAACACGGCGGATATGGCGACGCCGATCCCAAGCACGTGCTTCGCCCCGTACGCGTCCGCCATGAATCCTCCGGGAATGTGCGTCAGTATGTACCCGGGAAAAAATGAAGACAAAATGGCCGCCTTCTCGCTCGCCGTCCACGGATACTCCCCATCCTACAATGAATAACTCTAGTCAACTTGCCGAAACAACTCGCTACCTTTTTGGTCTTTTCGTCGTAGAAGCTGGACACGCGGTTGGCGGGACGGTCGCGCCCTCCTTCGGCGGTGGAGGTTTCGCCATCACCGTTATGGAAATGTTCAGGCACTGGCGCAGCGTGTAATCGCAGCAGATCCCCAAAAAAACCATGAAGCAGAGCACGTACCGCTGCTGGATCACCACGTCTGCAAAATGAGATGTACGGTTAGCGTCGGCGCCGTTCTCGCGACGCTTCTTACTCCCGTAGACGCATTGTAAGCAACTGAAGGTCATTGTAGAATTTCTGCAAAAAAAATTACAACTAAATAAATGTGACACCGCTACGGAATTGTTTTCCAAAGGCGTCCTGATGATGGGAAGGTGACGGAACTCCAATCCTGAATGACTGTGCCGGAAGCGGCGTAGGAGCTGGTGAATGGGGGATGGCAGGAGCGATGCACTGGACGTCCGCGTCTGTAGGGGACATTCTACTCTGAAAGGAGCACCTTTCCCTTGCTTCGTGTCTCCCCCGAGCGTTTTACTACCTCTGGCAGTCAGAAGAATCGCGTACGAATTACAGTGATCTTCGAGTATGATGTGTTGCCTACCAACAGGCTACATACTCGTCGGATTCACATATTTTAGCTATTTCCTTGAATCTAAGATTATGCAAATACGACTAAGTACATGAAGGACACCATTACAAGGTAAGTGTAACGTGACTATTCCTCCGCACTGCCGAAATGTAGCAAAATAAAGATAAAAATAGGTCGCTTTTTAATTTGAAAACAACTATCCGACATCTAACGTTTGTTTAATGAACCCGATCTTTTTTTCGGTCTGGTTGTGACATCTGTAAGAAGTTTCAACAACTAATATAATTGGTAAGTTGTGAGTCTGACTTGATAACGCCAGATGGCGGGACGATATTTAATTATTATCAACTAATAAACCGTAATTTATATTCAAAGGAATAAACAAAGGTTACATATCGTTTGATGTCCAGGATCTGGTCGTTTTGAATTCTAAAGGCCAAAATAAACAAACCGGACCAGCGGCAGAGGTCTGATAAAACGAACTCGAGCCCCTAAATAGCCTGGCTTATAGGCAACACATCACACTCAATGATCGGAAATCTAATTTTCTACTGTTATTGGTAATTTCTTGCACGGGATTTGATAGAACATTCGACACTGGTACGATTTACAATTTTTATTCGAAGTTCGCACAAACAACACATTTTTTCACGCTTACAAACTATAGGTATAACACTTTCGACCCATTTCACTACCGTTTTTATATCCGTAGTAATTCAACTCGAGGCACAGTCTTTTAAAAAATAGCTTCGCACCATCGGCAGCTGCTGCAATCATGGAATCGCTTCGACTTTTAACGTTTTTGAATTGCATTTGAATGGATTTTCTGCAAGTTCTCCACCGTGTCCTTCTGTTTTGATTACAAAGCGTTTCCCCTTTCAATTTGTGTTGTCGGAATGCAATGCTAACTCTTCTCATACATCGTGAACTAGCCGTCTTCCGATCGGACGACCCAGAGCGATCAGTCCCATTATTCACAGTTGCCGAATCTGCCGCTTCCCTTACACTCCCAGTTGCCAGTTCCCCAATTTAAACCTGTAAGAGCGAAAGGAGCGATAATAAAGTTCAATTTCGATTAAAAAAAAAATAAACATTTGTACATTTGAGGTTAATTCTTAATATATCTATGGTAAATTATCGAGAGCTCTGACATCTAACGTTGGTTTCATGAAGTATAATAGAGAAAGCGTGGCGCTATTTTACGTAAATAGGTGTAACTAAAGTAATGGTAATAATAAAGTATTCTGCATTTATTGATAAAATATTAGTCTCCATTAATAATGATAGATGTCAGCACACTGTTTTTCCTTTGATAATTTAATTATTTTTAAAAACTCGGGCAAAGCTATAAACACTTTAGGTTTTGTGCCATCCCCCTGTCAAAGGAGTCACAAAAACTAAACACTTCGTTCCTGTATTACAGCCCGATTATTATGTGTCATAACGTATTTGGGTTGTCATGGAAAAGGCTGGATGAAAGGGCGACCATTCCTTCAGATTTTATGAGGATTTTGAAAATGTATCTGTTCGCAAAACACAAGCTAAATTTCCATACGAGTATGCCGCAATAAATAAGAAATTTGAAATGGGTATTCGTAGCAAGGACATTGGAAGGTAAAGTTTCATGCGAGCATTGAATAATAAATCTGAATTTATTATTCAATGATGCGAGTTAGGTTAGATCTTGTGAGTGAAAGTTAATTTCACTGATGCTGAGGTTAGAGATTCCTTGTAGGTGACGTTAGATGGCAAAATTTTCCTGTGGATAACCTCCTTGCAAATTATATTCTCCTAATACAAAATTTTCTGAGCTAACCTAACTATCACCCTAACCTAACCTCGCTAATTTTTATCCCAACCTACAATCTCCTCACATATTATGTTCTCCTGATACAAGATTTCTGAGCTAACCTAACTATCACCCTAACCTAACCTCACTAATAGTTTATCCTAACCTACAATCTCCTTGCATATTATGTTCTCCTGATGCAAGATTTCTGAGCTAACCTAACTACCACCCTAACCTAACCTCACTAAAACTTTACTCTAACCGTCAATCGCCTCCTCGCACATAATATTCTCCTGATACAGAATTGGCAAATTTTTAAAACGAATGAAAGCTTTGAAATAATTCTGAGAGAGATAGAAAAAGACCTCTTCGTGCATTATGTTCTCCTAGTAGCTCGACACATTTTACATAAGTTTGCCGACACGCAACAGGTATAGTATTAGGAAAGAACACCTCCTCGCACATTAATGCCCCTGATACAAAATGGCAAATTTCTAAATTGAATGAAAGCCTTGAAATAATTCTGAGAGAGATAGAAAAATATCTCTTCGTGCATTATGTTCTCCTAGTAGCCCAAATTCTATCAGAAAAACATTTTCCGTACTAATTTTGGTGCGTAGAATCCAAAACGAGTCGTACTTTTTCGATTAGACCTCTCAATCAATAGTTATAAAATAGAAACCAATTTCGACCAAAAATTCGAAGGGCTATAACTTTTGTACTAGTAGTCCAATCTTGGAACTGTTTGAAATTATGGATTCTACAGGCCAAATTCTATCAGAAAAACTTCCCGGTCGATCTGAGATAATTCTTTTCAGGCCTCAAAAAAAGGCAGTGTATACACTACCAATTTCTTTGCATAAGTTTATCGACAAGTAACAGGTGTAGTATTAGGAAAAGAAACACCTTCTCGCACTCATATGATCCTGATACAGAATTGGTAAATTTTTAAATCGAATGAAAGCTTTGAAATAATTCTGACCGAGCTAGAAAAAGACCTCTTCGTATATTATGTTCTCCTTGTAGCACGACACCTTTTGCATAAGTTTGTCGACAAGTAACAGGTGTAGTATTGGGAAAAGAAGCACCTTCTCGCACTCATATGATCCTGATACAGAATTGCCAAATTTTTAAATCGAATGACAGCTTTGAAATAATTCTGACAGAGCTAGAAAAAGACCTCTTCGTATATTATGGTCTCCTAGTAGCACGACACCTTTTGCATAGGTTTATCGACAAGTAACAGGTGTAGTATTGGGAAAAGAAGCACCTTCTCGCACTCATATGATCCTGATACAGAATTGCCAAATTTTTAAATCGAATGACAGCTTTGAAATAATTCTGACAGAGCTAGAAAAAGACCTCTTCGTATATTATGTTCTCCTAGTAGCACGACACCTTTTGCATAAGTTTGTAGACAAGTAACAGGTGTAGTATTAGGAAAATAAAAACCTCTTCGCACTCATATGATCCTGATACAGAATTGGCAAATTTTTATATCGAATGAAAGCTTTGAAATAATTCTGACAGAGCTAGAAAAAAACCTCTTCGTACATTATGTTCTCCTAGTAGTACGACACCTTTTGCATAAGTTTGTCGACAAGTAACAGGTGTAGTATTAGGAAAAGAAACACCTCCTCGCACTCATATGATCCTGATACAGAATTGGCAAATTTTTAAATCTAATGAAAGCTTTGAAATAATTCTGACAGAGCTAGAAAAAGACCTCTTCGTATATTATGTTCTCCTAGTAGCACGACACCTTTTGCATAAGTTTGTCGACACATAACAGGTGTGGTATTAGGAAAGGAAACACCTCCTCGCACTCATATGATCCTGATACAGAATTGGCAAATTTTTAAATCGAATGAAAGCTTTGAAATAATTCTGACAGGGCTAGAAAAAGACCTCTACGTATATTATGTTCTCCTAGTAGCACGACACCTTTTGCATAAGTTTGTCGACAAGTAGCAGGTGTGGTATTAGGAAAATAAATACCTCTTCGCACTCATATGATCCTGATACAGAATTGGCAAATTTTTATATCGAATGAAAGCTTTGAAATAATTCTGACAGAGCTAGAAAAAGACCTCTTCGTATATTATGTTCTCCTAGTAGCACGACACCTTTTGCATAAGTTTGTCGACAAGTAACAGGTGTAGTATTAGGAAAATAAACACTTCTTCGCACTTATATGATCCTGATACAGAATTGGCAAATTTTTATATCGAATGAAAGCTTTGAAATAATTGTGACAGAGCTAGAAAAAGACCTCTTCGTATATTATGTTCTCCTAGTAGCACGACACCTTTTGCATAAGTTTGTCGACAAGTAGCAGGTGTGGTATTAGGAAAATAAATACCTCTTCGCACTCATATGATCCTGATACAGAATTGGCAAATTTTTATATCGAATGAAAGCTTTGAAATAATTCTGACAGGGCTAGAAAAAGACCTCTTCGTATATTATGTTCTCCTAGTAGCACGACACCTTTTGCATAAGTTTGTCGACAAGTAGCAGGTGTAGTATTAGGTAAATAAAAACAACTTCGCACTCGTATGATCCTGATACAGAATTGGCAAATTTTTAAATCGAATGAAAGCTTTGAAATAATTCTGACAGGGCTAGAAAAAGACCTCTTCGTATATTATGTTCTCCTAGTAGCACGACACTTTTGCATAAGTTTGTCGACAAGTAACAGGTGTAGTATTAGGAAAATATAAACCTCTTCGCACTCATATGATCCTGATACCGAATGGGCAAACTTTTTAATCGAATGAAAGCTTTGAAATAATTCTGACAGAGCTAGAAAAAGACCTCTTCGTATATTATGTTCTCCTATTAGCACGACACCTTTTGCATAAGTTTGTCGACAAGTAACAGGTGTAGTATTAGGAAAATAAACACCTCTTCGCACTCATATGATCCTAATACAGAATTGGCAATTTTTTAAATCGAATAAAAGCTTTGAAATAATTCTGACAGAGCTAGAAAAAGACCTCTTCGTATATTATGTTCTCCTAGTAGCACGACACCTTTTGCATAAGTTTTTAGACAAGTAACAGGTGTAGTATTAGGAAAGGAAACACCTCCTCGCACTCATATGATCCTGATACAGAATTGGCAAATTTTTAATTCGAATGAAAGCTTTGAAATAATTCTGACAGAGCTAGAAAAAGACCTCTTCGTATATTATGTTCTCCTAGTAGCACGACACCTTTTGCATAAGTTTTGTCGAAAAGTAACAGGTGTAGTATTAAGAAAAGAAACACCTCCTCGCACTCATATGATCCTGATACAGAATTGACAAATTTTTAAAACAAATGAAAGCTTTGAAATAATTCTGACAGAGCTAGAAAAAGACCTCTTCGTATATTATGTTCTCCTAGTAGCACGACACCTTTTGCATAGTTTTGTCGAAAGGTAACAGGTGTAGTATTAAGAAAAGAAACCTCCTCGCACTCATATGATCCTGATACAGAATTGGCAAATTTTTAAATCGAATGAAAGCTTTGAAATAATTCTGACAGAGCTAGAAAAAGACCTCTTCGTATATTATGTTCTCCTAGTAGCACGACACCTTTTGCATAAGTTTGTCGACAAGTAACAGGTGTAGTATTAGGAAAAGAAACACCTCCTCGCACTCATATGATCCTGATACAGAATTGGCAAATTTTTAAATCGAATGAAAGCTTTGAAATAATTCTGACAAGAGCTAGAAAAAGACCTCTTCGTATATTATGTTCTCCTAGTAGCACGACACCTTTTGCATAAGTTTGTCGACAAGTAACAGGTGTAGTATTAGGTAAAGAAACACCTCCTCGCACTCATATGATCCTGATACAGAATTGGCAAATTTTTAAATCGAATTAAAGCTTTGAAATATTTTTAAACGATTTATCAAATAGGGACAATAATTACGCGACGGGAAAACGAAAAATACCAATGGGGTCGATCGCAAACTTAGGCCCAGCTATTTATAAACAAAATGTTGTTGCGCAATATTAACAATCTGTATCTATCTGTAAAGACAGATGCGTGCGTGGGGCCCCTTGTTGCACATGCGGTTTCCTGCCGATGATTTTTAGATAAGGGCGCAACGTTTGAACTTTGATGAGCTTAACGATTTGCTTTATACACTCATTAAAATTTAATAAAACGGTCCCATTTATTGTACAAGGACCGTTCGCTCAACTGATGGTGTATGACGAACCGCCAGAAGAAGTTTCTTCTCCCTCTCGACGAATCGTAAATAAACGGCGAAGCACAAATTCCCTTTTATCCCGTAACGATAGCAGCACACGTTTAAATAGTTAGCAGATTGATGTCCGTAATGCAGATTTGCTGTACGGTGAAAGAAAGCCGCACATTCCGGGGTGCAACCGCGGAATTTGATCCGCGCCCAAGAATGCCAGTCCATCAATACTCGTCCAATTCCGATATAAGGGTGCAATTAATCTACACCGCGTTATTCGCAAGCAACATTTTATCTACGCCATATGTTTACCTCTCCTGCCGTACTCGCAATTTGACTTGTAAAACCAGTCGAAATTTTGATAGGAAATTGCAATAAAAAAATTCGGAGCTAAATCACAGAAACAAATACCTATTGGGCTTATTCCTGAAGGCGTTCAAGATGAAAGAGATAAACAAGAAATTAAGAGATTTAGAAATTATCAAGCAGGAATTCATAAACATTCGGAAGTTTAAGATAAATTCATAACGAAATTGGCAGGAATTCACAAAGATTTGGAGAGGAATTTTCCGACGTACAGCTTTGGCTTTTATCTTAACTTTTTTCTTCAGCCTTCACCTTCTCCCTTCATCTTTAGTCTTCATCATTTACCCTGATATTCAGCTTTCATTTTAGGTATTCATCAGTTCACTGTACATCTTTGATCTTCGGTCTTTAGTTCCGATCTTCTTCATCGCCTTCTACCTTCTTTTTTTCTTAATCTGTTGCTCACATATTCAGATTTCATCTTCACCTTTTCTCATCGTATCTCAGTCTTAATCATTGCTCTTGATCTTTTCTGTCCTTCGATCTTCGGTTATGCTATTATATTTGAAATTGCTATTTGATATTCTTCTTCCACCTTCACCTATTAAATTAATCTGTAGTCCTCATATTTGTTCTTCGGCTTTGAATTATTCTTCGGTTTTTTCATTAAGTCTTCACCTTTGAGCTTCGCCAACAAGCTTTCTTGCCTTCATCATCTTCACATTCTCTCATTATCTTCACTGCCGTGGGCCTTTTTTGTAGCATCCTCATCATCGATCTTTGGTTTCATTTTCACGTTCTCTTATTTGGTGGTCATCTATTACATTCATGGCAGGTTTTTTACTTTGATCTTTATCTTTAGCCTTCATTTTTTAATTTTTTGAGTCTTGATCTTCATCTTCTGTTTACATTTTTCTAATTTTCTTCCCTGCTCTTCATTTTCTACCATACTAATCAATCATTATCCTCACTTTCACTTTTTGCATTTATATTCCGTTTTCTTCGATACCGTCCATTTTTATCCGTCGATCCTTATCCTTTGATTTTATCTTTTCGTTCTTGTAATCGAGCCTCGTCTTTGATCCTTATCCTTGGATCTGTATTTGGAACTTCATTTTCAGTCGGTGCGGGGAATGTAGCACCGTGGGGACTGGGAGGTTTGGACAACTCCCTACTAGCACGTTAGCCGCTCTTTCGCCAACTTCTTCTCCTCTCCCTCTCAAGTTCTTTTCTGACTTTCCCTTACGCTTTCCTGTTTCCCACCCTTCTTGCACAACCTTTTCTTTTTCTTCTTCGCCCCTTGCATTCCTCTCTATGGAATACCCCCCAGTAAACGTTAGTTTCTTTGTCATTTCCAGTGAAGCACCATGAGAGCACTGAGGGATATATATATATATATATATATATATATACATAAAGGGTTGTAGAGGGGATCTTTTCTGGGGGAATCTGTTGGCTGGGGGTAGGTATTTTAACATTTTTTGTGAAAAAATGATCATATTCTCTTCCTCTTAACCTCAAGATTACTGCGGAAAATGTCCTGCCGTAGTAAACGGATTGCTTTATAATTGATCACTTTCGGGATATGGAGTAATTATAGTTGTTCTACGACCTCCCTGAAAATGAGGTATAAACGTATAATTTAGAGGCATGATATAGGAATCATTACCTACACCCGTGCGTAATGAAAAAATTAGGTACGTTTTGGAAATGATAAATCTACAAATGTCAAAAGTGTCAACCGACTCATTTTGATTTCGTAAATCGCGTAGGTCGTAGAACAAGTATGGTACGTAGCTCGGTTGCAATAGTGCGCATTGCAGGTTAGTAGAATTGCTTCGTGCGCAATTTTTCTACTCATCCTGTAATACCCACTATTACAACCTTATGACGTAATGTACTATTATTCAACCGATGACTGCGAACTTTTTGGCCTTTACTTTCAAATTTTCAATTGTCTCGGACCTGTGGTCAGCTTTCCCCCACTTTCCTCTGCCGCCCTCGCGACGGAACGCGTTTTTTCGCGTAGGAGCCCAATAAATTTTATAACAGATTGGTGTTACGCAGCTGATCCCTCTTTTAAACATGCATAAACAAGACTCTCTAACGAATGCCTAATCTATGTGCGAAATCAATTACTCATATTGATCCTAGCAAGTCCTGATTAGCTATTCTCTTTAATTTCCGCCTGTTTCGATGTGCTGCTAATCCTGCAGTGAAATATTGCTTTCAGAAATTAATTTATTCCATTACCTTTCAATTCATTAATATTTCATACAATCATAGCGGACTCAAAGCTAATCTTTGATCAAAGTCAACACTGGAGATGACTCGGCCTTTACCCTGCTAATTCTTTCATAGCCCGCTGCATCCTTGCTTGCCTTCCAATCGTTGCCTTTTATATTTTCTCCCCCCACCCCCCTCGCTCCGCGTTTTTTTTTTCGTCCTTTGACGATAAATCGCTTACAAACGTGGCCGGCGAACAAACATGCAACAACAAGTAACTCTCGCTCGGGAAGAACAAATAACAAAACGCTCAAATAATTCTGAATATTGTCGATTTAAATTTGTTTCCCGGGGCGATATATTCCATTCCATTCGAAAACCTCCCTCTGATGATAGACAATTGAAGAAACAGAGCCGGAGGTGTATAACTCCATCCATCGCCTACTTTGCATGAGTGTTTCTTAATTACCCGTATCTACTGTTTTGTTTCAAACTGATGTATAGCGCTTCAGGCAATGGCTTTCAAAACGCATTTTGTATTTTCCGTAAGTTTTAATTACTCGCCTGGAAAATTATGAAATATTACCTCGTATTTGTTTTTAGTGTCTTGTTATATTATTACAAGTTTGCTTGCTCTACACTCGGCATCGGCCTCTTTAACGGGGAAATACTCAATACGGGCCGCGCAACCACCACACATGCAAACAGAAAATTAATTAACCTTTTTCTTGCTCGTTATCCAGTCCGAAAGGCTCGGGAAAAAACGCGGAAAACGAGATTCTTCTCTACGTAAATTTAGATAATTAAGAGTGGTGTTCGAATCGCGCGCGCATCGGGGCCGGTAGGGTGGGATAATGACAAAAACACAAATTGCGATTTTTAAATTATGTTTTTGTTATCTTGGAACAGAAATGAAAATGATACGTGCCAGAGGCGTTTTTAATTTTCGAGAAATGATCGCGCATGTTAACAGTAATAAGAAGCTTCAAGATTTTACAATAGTTTTATCTTTGTCGAACAACGACAATACACTAAACATCTTTGTCTGTGATCAGTGCTGCTTGTTTAATATCGCCTAGGGCCGATAGAGTAGGGTGCCTTGCATTATCAAGGTGTACACCTTTTACGCTAATTGGAATCCATTCTTATATGCGTACGGATTTTTCAATATTACGTTCATCTTCGCGAAAGGAATTTCAGTTATTCCCTTTGCCTTATTGTTTTTTTAGTTTAATGAACGCTCTGCAACTTGTATTACCCGATCATAATACGTCTGCATGCGAGGCTTTTCTAAGCGCGGATTCATTCACTTAGCGAAATTACTAATTATGACTCCTTTTTTCTATTAAACTCGGCCATCCCTTTCAAATTAATTAAACTTCCATTACGACTGTCATCCACTAATTGATTGGGAATTATATTTTTGTTTTCGGTCCGAGCACGTTCTCGAAGAAACCAGTCAAACCTAATAATGTTAGGGTTTGGGCACTGCCGTTAGGAACGCCGACCATGGTCTATCGGGAACTTCACTGCTATAGGTGTGCTTTCAAGGTCCAGAACGAAAAGTCCAAAGAAATCGAAAATTCCATGGCATCGCAGATTATTGAAAAAGATGCGGGTTTTATTTTTCCAATTTTCCGTTTTTATTATTAGCAAAAAATTGAAAACTAATACGGTTGATTGACGTAAAAAAAATTTTTCTACAAAAAACAATAATACATTTTTGCTCTAAAATAATTTGGGGGGCCAATAATCGCATGTTACGAATTTTACATTGAAATCCCTATGATGCGTTACGCAAGTCACCACCCTGTATATGAAAGTTGTTTAACATTTTATTTTCCGTATAATAAGGCAGCATTCAGTTGTTTTTATTTCAGAAAACAGACGAGTAACAAAAAACAATTGAATTTTTTTAAGTTGCAGTATTATTCATTAAGCTCATTTGATTTTTCAAAAAAAAATATTATAATCACATCAATAACATCCTGCATTAAAATAAAACAAATAAATGTGTACGTTTGTTACCATTTCATTGCTAATTTCATGTTTTCTTCAAGGTTTAATAAGAAACATACACGTTCACTTGTTTTATTTTGACGTAGGATATCTAGATTCATGGTATTGATATTTAATAGGTTTTTTTAATGTTCTTGTATTGATGTTACATCATCGAAAAGTAAGACATATTAAAATTAAAATGTAAAAAGCATTATGCGGGTTACTCTGTAATTGGGCGCAAGCCTGTTGAGGGCCCAGAACAAGAGGGGGATAATAAATAAATAAATAAATAAATAAATGAGCATAATAAAAAGGTGCACTTCCATTTAAAAAAATTCAATTGTTTTTCAATACTCATTTATTTTCTGAAATAAAAACAACTGAATGCTGCCTTATTATGGAAACTAATATGCTAAACAACTTTCATTTAGAAAAGTGTTGTATACATTCGATATTTACCGAAATACATATTATATTCCATACATAATGGCCACCCTGTGTATATATTGGCTACAAACACTGATGAAATGTTACAAAAGACTACAGTTCATTCTAGGGCTACAGAAGAAAATGCGAAAACAACAAAAGTTGCAGAGATTCCAGAGGCGACAGCAGAAACAGTTGCTACAGAACCTACAAAAAATATAGTGGGGGATGAAAATAGCACAGTGTCTCTCCCCCGGGAAGTGAGAGTTCCAAACACTTATAATCTTTCCTCCATATAACCCTCACTAAGATCGATTAACACAAAGGATGACAAGATGCTGCGGAATCCTAAGGAGCTGCAGAAGACCAGGATCCACCAAGAAACCAAAAGTTAAACGAAATCAATCAGGGGAGGCTAAGAAGGCCGAAAGGGACCTTTCAGGTATGTTCAAACGATCTACGGTAAAAGCTGCAAATGATCCAAAAGCTACTAGAGCTACCGTAGATACGTTGACGCCCAAAGCTACTGAAACTACAGTTGTTACAGAACTACAGTAAACAAAACAAGCTGCAGGCAAGCTTAAAAATATTTCAGCAACTGAAGGCTGATGAAAAGAATTTACAGAAGCAGCCGTACTGAAGAATGCAAGGAGTACAGCCGCTAGAAAAACTACAGGCTCTTCCAGGGATACGGAATCTACAGAAGCTGCAGGCAAAGCGGATGTTCGACAAGCTACAAAACTGACGGAAAATGCAAAAGCAAAAGCGCACCACAGAAAACCTAGAAGATGTATAAGTAATAGAAGATTAACGAGCTCCAGGAGTTTCAGGAAAATTAGGTTTTATAAAACCTGCAGATGGGACAAAAGTTATTGATTTTAAAACGTATACTGTCTCTGTACAAAGCACAGATACGACAAGGAAATACAGAAGTAAAAATTGCAGTAGCTGCAGATGATACAAAAGTTTAAGAAACTGCGACAACTGCGGAAGCAGCAGATGGAAGAAAAGCTGCAGGTTGTCCAAAAGCTACAGGGTGCTCATTAAGTATGGAATACAGTATACATATCGGTAAATATCGAAAATTAATATATATGAAGGTTGTTTAACATTTTATTTTCCATAATAAGGCAGCATTCATTTGTTTTTATTTCAAAACAGATGAGTAACGAAAAACAATTGAATTTTTTAAGTTGCAGTACACTTATTCATTAGGCTCATTTGATTTTTCAAAAAAAATTATTATAATCACATCAATAACATCCTGCATTAAAATAAAACAAATGATGTGTACGTTTGTTACCATTTCATTGCTAATTTCATGCTTTCTTCAAGGTTTAATAAGAAACATACACGTTCACTTGTTTTATTGTGATGTAGGATATCTAGATTAATGGTATTGATATTTAATAGGTTTTTTTAATGTTCTTGTATTAATGTTACATCATCGAAAAGTAAAAAATATTAAATGAGCCTAATAAAAAGGTGCACTTCCATTTAAAAAAATTCAATTGTTTTTCATTATTCATTTGTTTTCTGAAATAAAAACAACTGAATGCTGCCTTACTATGGAAACTAATATGCTAAACAACTTTCATTTAGAAAAGTGTTGTATACATTCGGTATTTACCGAAATACATATTATATTCCATACATGATGGCCAGCCTATGTATATATTGGCTAGAAACACTGATGAAATGTTACAAAAGACTACAGTTCATTCTAGGGCTACAGAAGAAAATGCGAAGACAACAAAAGTTGCAGAGATTCCAGAGGCTACAGCAGAAACAGTTGCTACAGAACCTGCAAAAAATATAGGCGGGGATGAAAATAGCACAGTGTCTCTCCCCCGGGAAGTGAGAGTTCCAAACACTTATAATCTTTTCTCTATAACCCTCACCAAAACTGGCGCGGTAGTTTTCAGAAACAGGTAAGCAGTCCGTCCTGTGTATGCTGGAGGGTGTTCTATAACCCCCACTACCCCCTGGTGCTACGTTTTCCCTCAAAACGATCACTCTTTGGAACTATGTGCTCGTCATTTTTAGGGACAGGCACATGACAATCGAATCTTCTTTTGGCGAGGAATATTTTATACCCCACAGGCTACTGGTTAGAGGTTTAAACGCTTTGCAAGTGGGGAGGTGGGAGGCGTAGCCGGTGGAATGGAATATTCTCCCAGAAAAAGAAAGTTTGATGGCCTTCTCTAAAAAATAATTATAGTAATCCTCAGGGTTCTCAATCTTCTGGGTATGAATGTAGACCGAAACCCTCCTCCGGTAAAGGAGGGGTCAAAAAATTATCGATCATGTCCCTTTAACGCATTCAAACCTACCAGCCCTCTAACCCTCAATCCGCTAAGCCGTCAATCCTTCAAGCCTTCTGGCCTTCAAGTCGTTGAGCCGTCAAGGGAATACCCTCCAGCAAACGCGAGAATCGACGACTATTTCCAAAAAATGATGTTCAAATCTCAGTACTCTCAAGGTTGTATTCTAGAAATGAGGGGTATGCCCCCCCCCCCCCCGCAAACAAGAGAATCGACGACCCTCTTCTCCATTTCGCAGTGAATATACAACCGGAGGGTGTGGGGGTAGAAAATAAAGAGAGCACAGAACCCGGGGGTCTGGGAGGTATGGAATACTCCCCAGCAGACGAAATAATCGACGACTACTTACAAAATTTAGGTCTTCAGGTCTTATGATAGTTGTTGGGGAAGGAATATGAGTTCCTCTACTCAGTTTCATAGTGAATATTGAACCGAAGGGTCTGGGGGTAGGGAATACAGAGAGCACAGAGCCCGGGGGTCTGGGGGATATGGAATACCCCCTAGCAAACGAAACAATCTACGACTACTTCCAAAAATTAAGTCTTCAGGTCTTATGACAGTTGTTGGGGAAGGATTAAAAGACCCTCTTTTCCGTACCGTGGATAGAGTAGATCGTCCGGAATACCCCCCCCCCCCCACCGCCACCGCAGTATACGACTTCGTTCAAAAAACGCCAAAATTCTTTTAAATACCCAGGTTTTTGAAAACATTCAGACAACTTTAAAAATAAGTGCAAAAACAGCTAAAATTCCCAAAAATTCAGGAACATTTTGAAGAGTTATAAATGGAAGGTAGTCAAGTGGCCTGTAGGGAACCCAAGTAATTTACAGAGTCTTTTTCGTTGAAAAACTTCAAAGCCTTTTTAAGAAATTCCTATGTTCTTTCTAAAACCCGCCGAATCGACTGGTGGCGGAGAAATTAGCGCAATGGGATAAAGTGGTTGAAAGGGTTCCCTGGACAAAAAATGGATAAGACTTTGCCTTGGTCGCAGGGGAAGTACAGTGGCTATGTGTGACAGGTTTGACTCACTCAAATTTGGTCATAGTGTCAGAGGAAGTATAGAAAGGGGACTTAAGGGTTGAAACAAGTTGTTCCGGGGTTTAGAGGGGCTTTTCTAGATATAAAATAACTAGGAGGTCGACTTATAAATAGTCATGGTGGCAGAAGAAGTAGAGAAAGGGGCTACAAAGAAAGAGGTACAGAAAATACCTACGGGTCGAAACAAATTGTGGCGAGCTTTTCTTAATACTTAAACTTAAAACATAGTCATGGTGGTATAGGAAGTAAAGGAAGGGGCCATAAGGGTTGGAAAAAGATGGTAACAGGCTTGGAAGGGTTTCTATGGATGGAAAATGACTAGGAGATCGTCGTGACTAACTGATAGTGGCTCATTATGGCGTTGTAAGTAAAAAAAGAGGCTTTAAAAGTTCGGTTTTTTTTACAGGATAATTGAAACCCACTGGTATAGATGGCAGTAGTACCACGTTTAGTTACCTCATTTACGTGTTAAAGTATGATTCAGTCTGAGAGGTGACAGAACAATATATCTATAAATTTGTGTGGGAACGTTTTTTGTTTGGCAAATTTTTGGAATATTTGATTGATCGGCACAATTTTCCACAAAAAGTGGTCTTTTTCAGGTTCGAAACATAAAAAGTTAATGATTATTCAACATCCGATAAATATCAGGCCACATTTCCGGAATACGTAACGAGGCAAAGGAAGAAAAGATAATACGAAAATCGGTTCAGTGGCTTTACATCTAAACTAACAATAAATAATTACACACCGAAATCAATTTACATATAATATGCATTACTTCAAGCTGGTAGACAACGCGTTGCGCGCAATTCAGCAACATCGAGTTAAGACAAATTGTTTTTCCGTAAAGATAAACGTTCATTATTTACAACGCGTCGACAAATCCGAATAATCGATTACACAAAGTGGGCAATATCGACATCGCCGCCATTTGCTAGCAACAAGTTTCACACATGTAGGTACAGGTAGGCCATGCGATTCGCACAAAACAAAAGAGACATCAATCCGCAAGCACTTTGCGAATCGCAGTTTAACAATTGAATTAAGCGGATGCGCCTACTGTGATATTTTAAAGTTTAAGACTTAACTGCTAACCGTATCTATGATAATAAACGGCATTAATTTCCTTAACGTTAATTTTTACTCGGTACGTTTGATTTTAAATTCTGATAACCTGGGAATTCAGTGGCCTCTGAACAATAACTGAATAGATTATGTATTTTTATAGTCGTTGCGCTAACGGAAAATTCACTATTTAGTTGGACGCTTAGTACCTAATAGAAAACGTTGAGTAAGCAGGCATTTTACGGTTTTTGCACAATTAAAAGACTTTACCTGTGGAAGTGCTTCTCACCGGCGAAGCTACCCAGTACCGACGTTTTTTTAATCTTCTTCACATTTTTCGTCAAGTAAAAAATCCTCACACTATTTTTTCTATATTACGAGTCGCAGTTCCTCCTGCTACCTACTATACAGGGTGAAAATTTTGTCTGGAACACTGAATATATACTCCAAGCAACGTTTTTTTAAAGAAGTTATTAATGGTATCCAAAATTATGAAACGTTTGCCACCAATCTACGTCTACTTTAAATTTGTGGTCAGTGGCGTACTTCTGCATGCTTTTTTTAATGGTAGCCACTAGTTTTCATTACATTTTCTTAAAAGGTACACTTTTTTTGGATATGGCAGCATAAAAAACTTATTAAATTACACAATAAAATTTAAGAGAAAAACTCAAATTAAGGAAAATGGTTAAATTGATATTTTAATATGTTTGAGTGAGTAGACTAAGTGTCTTTTTGATCGTAAGGGTAGATATAGTGAACAGCAAGTGAATCAAATCATTTTGGGAAATTTTTCCCGTACCCCGGTCCCGTGGAAACTTCATAGAAACCTGTTTTAAAAGTCAAAGCCTTTTTTCGACTGTAAAGCATAATATTCTGTTTCTTCCTGTTCCCGTTCCCATGTGAATGTAGGAAAGTGTTTTACTAACTTAGAAACTTGCGTGGGCATACGTGCAACGGCCTCAACTATTTCCCAAAGTTTAATTGCAATCGGATGAACCGTTTAGCGAGGTATAAGAAACAGACAGACAGACAGAATTGCCCAAGATTTCCATGTAGTGTCATTACAGTCTGCACATTTTAAATCTTTTGAGGTTTTGTGAGTTATTAGATGCCGTTTCAGGAGATGGTTTTGATGTGTTGCAAAATTACACTGTGCACATTTTAAATATTTGAAAGTATTGTGAGCTACTTAATTTCGCTTTGTACTTGATGAGTCTAAAAGTCTGTCTATATTTCAAGGAAAGAATGCGTCACATCCTTATCGTCGGTGATTAATCTTTTGTATACTTGATGGCGCCTGCCGGCGCCTCGATGTCGGAGATACTCGCTACAATACAAGTTGTGATTCCTAATTCTTGCTATTAAAATTGAAAACCTCGAAGTTCTGGGAGCATTAAAAATTAGAAACGTCCTCTAGAAGCATGCCAAGGATCGTCTTAGTGTCATATTTCGATCTTCATAAAATCCTTGTAGTATCTTCTTAAAACCATATGTTTTCAGTATCTAATAGAAAACGTTGAGTAAGCAGGCATTTTACGGTTTTTGCGCAATTAAAAGACTTTACCTGTGGAAGTGCTTCTCACCGGCGAAGCTACCCAGTGAAAGTAAACCAGTACCGACGTTTTTTTAATCTTCTTCACATTTTTCGTCAAGTAGAAAATCCTCACACTGTTTTTTCTATATTACGAGTCGCAGTTCCTCCTGCTACCTACTATACAGGGTGAAAATGTTGTCTGGAACACTGAATATATACTCCAAGCAACGTTTTTTTTTAAAGAAGTTACTAATGGTATCCAAAATTATAAAAAGTTTGCTACCAATCTACGTCTACTTTAAATTTGTGGTCAGTGGCGTACTTCTGCATGCTTTTTTTAAAGGTAGCCACTAGTTTTCATTACATTTTCTTAAAAGGTACACTTTTTTTGGATATGGCAGCATAAAAAACTTATTAAATTACACAATAAAATTTAAGAGAAAAACTCAAATTAAGGAAAATGGTTAAATTGATATTTTAATATGTTTGAGTGAGTAGACTAAGTGTCTTTTTGATCGTAAGGGTAGATATAGTGAACAGCAAGTGAATAAAATCATTTTGGGAAATTTTTCCCGTACCCCGGTCCCGTGGAAACTTCATAGAAACCTATGTTTTAAAAGTAAAGCCTCTTTTCGACTGTAAAGCATAAAATCCTGTTTTTTCCTGTTCCCGTTCCGGTGTGAATGTAGGAAAGTGTTTTACTAACTTAGAAACTTTCGTGGGCATACGTGCAACGGGCTCAACTATTCCCCAAAGTTTAATTGCAATCGGATTAACCGTTTAGCGAGGTATAAGAAACAGACAGACAGACAGAATTGCCCAAGATTTCCATGTAGTGTCATTACAGTCTGCACATTTTAAATCTTTTGAGGTTTTGTGAGTTATTAGATGCCGTTTCAGGAGATGGTTTTGATGTGTTGCAAAATTACACTGTGCACATTTTAAATATTTGAAAGTATTGTGAGCTACTTAATTTCGCTTTGTACTTGATGAGTCTAAAAGTCTGTCTATATTTCAAGGAAAGAATGCGTCACATCCTTATCGTCGGTGATTAATCTTTTGTATACTTGATGGCGCCTGCTGGCGCCTCGATGTCGGAGATACTCGCTACAATGCAAGTTGTGATTCCTAATTCTTGCTATTAAAACACCGCTATTTAATGTAACTACATGACAAACAAGTTGCTGAACCAGGGTCAGAATTCTAGACGAATTGTTGAGAAACGCCCCGACCTGATAAGCATAACGAGAGAACCTGCGATTTATGTGAACGAAATTTTTATCTATTCTATGCATCCCCTTTCAACAACCTCTCAGCCCATTCAGACTAACCGGCATATCTCTTAAAGGTGCGTCCAGTTGATTAGTCGCCTCTTACGACATGCAGTGTCTCTGCAGTAGGGTTATTCTTTCCCGACCCTACACGGGTTCTTCTTTGAAAATAGTAGCATATGTTTCACAGCTGTCAGTCGATAAGATTTACACTTTGTATCATTTCTGTGACAACTATGCTACTATTTTCAAAGAAGAACGTTTATTAAGAAAACAGAATAGGTATGTAATATACATATGTATAGGTTCCCATGGAATTCTTGTTTCGTCTTTAATTGGAAATTTGAACTTTCTCTACAATTTCTAAAAGGAATCGTGTATCAGGAGGACATAACCATTCTTAAGATATGTGTAGCAGGAGAGCATATTCCGCAGCACGCTCGTATCATGGAGGGTAAACAGCTGTTAGTCAATAAGATTTACACTTTGCATCATTTCTGTCTACCCTCCATGATTTCCTGATAATAACGTGCTGCGAAGTATGGTCTCCTGATACAAATTTCTTAGGAATGGTCATATGTCTCAGAGACGCTAAAAGGTATAAATTTTATTAAGTGATTTCCTGATTCGAATTTCTAGAAAAATCACAAAGATGTTTTACTATATACACAATTTCTCACACATTCTGTCCTCCTGATACAGTTTTTTACAAATAATACTATATGTGACACAGAACGGGTAGAAAGTCCAATGTACAATGGTCACTCTTCAGGGGGCTAATACGATTTTTCTCAAGAATTGGTGCGTAAAGGCCACAGAATAAAAAATAATATACTGTCTTTCACATATTATGTTCTCCTGACACGCGTTTTTTTTTAAAGAAAATGTAGTCACAGTCACAGGTTTACAATTTATGGAGTTTAGAACTCCAACATGCTATCAAAAGAATTATCAGTAATTTGTGTAATTACTTCCGATAGTATCAATGTACGAAAACTTTTTAAACGTTCCTCGTATTTTACCTTTCGAACAGAATAATTTTTCATTTCGTCTAGTTACTTCCCTTTTTATCTTGCGGTGGGTTGCAACCTACTAATTTTAGAAAAAAAAAAGTTCCACTCGATAATTAATATAGGCCATCAGATCTCATAAAGTGAGCCCCGAAATTACTTTTTTCAGAGATTGATTGCCAGCGTTTCTAAAAGTACGGTTAATGATTGCCTGTGCGTATATGTGTACCGTACCTTCCTTTTGGGTCATCTTTGATCTTGAATTGATCGTATTAAACAAACACGTAAGGCAATTACATATTTATCTCGAATGCGTATACCCGCCGCATTTATTTGGGGAAAGAAATTAAATGGGGGCGAGGGTAAATAAAAATCGTCTTGCTTGATTTACATTAACTAGCTCGCGCAGGTCAAGAGTCTTGCTTGTGTGGGTACCTTGGTACGTGCAAGATCCTTCAAGTTAATGCCCCGATTAACAACTGTCAAAAGAATGGCATATGAAGAATTTGTTATAATGGTGCACACTCTATAATCAATATTTCGAAAAGATTAGCCGGGGAATGACTGCCGAAGCTTAATTTGATTATAATGATAACTTACGTCAAATATTATTGATAACCTCAACTTTTAAGTTCAATCAATCAAGCGCTATTTTTCGTCATTGCGTCTTTTGCATCGGTAGCTTGCTTGTTTTTTCGCGCGCGTGGGAACCTTTGAAAGAGGGACAATAGGTCCTTCTCGGACATAAAACCGATCGCATAAATTCCATTGATTGCAACAGGTGGGGCCTTTTTATGACAGGGGATCATTTTAAAAATGGCTTTTTTCGACAATAACCTTTAAAACATTTTTTTACGATTGATTTAGTGCAACCTTTCATCCAGTGGTCACAGCAAATTCACCCTTCCATGTATAATTCATGACTTGCAGTTCACATCGTGACACTTCACCCTTTTCTTCACTTTAATAATTCACCAATGAACGTCTTGACTTCATCCCTACAAATTATTCTAATTTCAAACTACGTTCCATTATCCCAATTCCTCAAAATTAAGGGAATTTGCATGGTAATTCAACAGAAACGTAGCCGCAATATTTTTTTATTCTATTAACTTGTTGCTAAAATTTGCCAGATTTCCCCAAAATATGTTCCAAAACTGGAAAATTTGGAGCAGCTTTAAGGAGAGGAGATATCAGTCCAGTTCTAAGTTCGATGCGCTTGTGTTATGTTATAAATTGTAAATGATAAATAATAATTACTGTTATAAATGAATCCATGACAACCTTCCTGATAGCTGCGTTACGTGGAGGTTTGACGTACGATTCTAGAACACCAGTAACAAGATTTAGAGCAAATTGTAACATGGTTAGAAGCTCTACCAGAGAAATAAACATTTGCAGCAAGTGTATTACCCCGGTTATAAAACCGAACGCAAAAATCAGGAGAAACTTTGCAAGTACTCGAAGCCGATATAACCCGGTTAATAAGATTAGCGACTCCTGGGACCTGGGAAAACGAAAAATGGAAGGAAGAGGTAATATTGTCGAATCACAAAAGAGGAGAAAGAGATTGCAGTAGAAAGGGAAAAAGTGTAGAAAATGAAAGATGGGAAAATAGATAATAATTTAAAGAACAGAATCAAGGAGTTATATTGAGAGACAAGACATAGTGTAAGGATAGGAGGGAAAGAGTCTGAGGTGTTCTGGGACGGAGATCTACTTAGCCCCACCTAATTTAAGTTTTACATAAGAGATGTGGAGAAAATACTAAGACAAGGTAAAGTGGAAATCGTAGTGGGCAGAAGGTCCTTGGCATACGGGGACGACACAGTGATAATGGAAACAGAGATAGGAACCATTACGAAAATGATGGGAGAATGGAGAAGTATTGCGAAAGAAAGGCAATGGAGTTAAATGTCGGAAAATCGAAGATGCGAGAGGGAGGAAAACGGTGGTAACATGGAAGTGCAGGGATGAAAAAGTGTAGAGAAAGAAGAGAATTTAAATATTTAGAATACCAGATGCAACGAAATAATGGAGCAAACGCACAAATAAGGGAATTAAGAAATAGGAGTGTGGGGAATAAGGGAGAGGAAATTCAAAAACGAATTCAGAATAAGAAAATACCTTTTTTATGCAATGAGGGGAGGGGTGTTTATGTATAAAATGGAGATCTGGGGATAGAAGATGAAATACAAACGGATCCTGGGACTAAACGGAAGGACGCCAGATTACCTGAGGAAACCAAAAATGAAGAAGATAAGGATAGAGCCAGGACGCAGGATTGTATTTGAGGAAATAAGAGAGAGAAAGTGAATTGGTGAAGGAATGTTTATCGACGAGGATGAACACAAAACGAATGTAGGAAGACAAAAAAAATATATGCTGAGGTCGAAAGGGGGAGAAATAGGGAAAAGGGTGGAAAAGAGGTTACAAAAAGTGACAAAGGTGTACACTTGCAACATAGAAAGAATCGGGTCCGTTAACTTGGCCCCCCCCCACTGAGAGATTTGATAGTCGTATTATTTTGAAATGAATGCGCTCGTTATGCGCCACCGATAATAACTCTTGCGCCATTATCGTTTTTTAGAAATCCGAAAAAACATGGGGGGGGGGCAAGTTAACGTGGCCCCCCCCCGTACATATTTTGTCCCTTGTAACTAGGTCACCTCATACATTTGGTTATGCGCTCAATTGCGCCACTTGAATTAAAGCTAGCGCCATTACGGTTAAGCCGTGACAAATTTTCAAAAAGTGGGGGGGCTAACTTAACGTTTTCAAAAGTTACGTTTTTTAACATGGTTTTTCTACTACATCGTACCTTTCATCATGCGCTAAAATGCGCCGTAAACAAAAATCTTGGCGCCATTATAGTGTTTCAGAAACACTATACAGGGTGTTTTTTTGGGAGCTTTAGTTAAACGATTCTGAGAAAGTAAAATAAGTAGGTTTTTAAAAATTTGTATTTAGGAGTTACTCCGAAGGCCGAATCGATGTAAAATATTTTCAAAATGGACGCACTTCCGGAAATAACTTTTGAAAACGCTAAGTTAGACCCTCCACTTTTTAAAATTTTTTTATGACAATGGCGCTAGCTTTAATTCAAGTGGCGCAATTGAGCTCATAACCAGATGTATCAAGTGGCACAAATACCGGTAGCAAAATGCGTTATGGGGGATTCCGTTCACTTGCCCCCCCCCCCAAATATATTTAAGGATAACCAAAAAACAATAATGGCGCAAAGATATCTTTTTACGGCGCATTTCAGCGCATACCTGAGAGTACAATTTCGTATGAAAAAATGTTAAAAAAAAGTAACTTTTAAAAACGTTAAGTTGGCCCCCCACTTTTTAAAAATTTGTCACGGCTTAACTGTAATGGCGCTAGCTTTAATTCAAGTGGCGTAACTGAGCGCATAACCAAATGTATCAGGTGACCTAGTTACAAGGGACAAAATACGTACGGGGGGGGGGGCTACGGTCACTTGCCCCCCCCCCATGTTTTTTTCGGATTTCTAAAAAACGATAATGGCGCAAGACTTATTATCGGTGGCGCATATGAGCGCATAACGAGCGCATTCATTTCAAAATCATACGACTATCAAATCTCTCAGTGCTGGGGGGGCCAAGTTAACGGACCCGAAAGAATCGAGAGTTCAAGAGAAAACAGAAGGTACAAGAAGCTGGTAACGGAGGAAGTGTCGAAAAACTGATAGCGAGATTTAGGTGCCGAAATAAGGATGGAGAAAAAGAGACGTGATGCGAAGAAGGAAGGAAATGGAAACTATGTGGAGAGAAAGAGGAAGATATATTGATCGTCTTATATGGGAATGCAAGGAAGTAGAAAGGACAAGGGAAAGCAGAAGAGAAATACTGGACGAGGGAGGAAGTTCGGAAAGAGTTTAATGAATTCAAGTAGAATTGGAAACGAATTCGAGAAGAAATTCGACTGGGAATATTGAATATGATTTAAGTTCTGTACGAAGTAAGTACAACAGGTTAATTACTTTCGCAAACTGTATTGTTTTTTGATAAGGTACTGGAAAATGAAGTAAACAACTACTTTCCCAATAAGTTAGATTCGCGGAACGAGGGACAAAGACATTCAAGTTTGAGATATGCAAAAGAGGGCAGTGAAACAAAAAAAAACCACCTTGAGTTTGTTTTATCAATCAATATTTACTTTTTAGTATTTGTTTTTTCACCTAATATTTTCGACTCGCTTAGATCAACGTCCTATTGCAAAATCAAAAATGACGATTAGATTTTGGCTGGTCTCAGTATAAAAGAGAGTGGCTGGGGAACACTCTTCAATCCATAACCATGAAGACAACAATTGTACTTCTTCTGCTTATAACTGTCTCACTCCTAGTGGCCTCTTCTTCGGCAGCTGGAAGTAAGTATTACACTGCGTTCGTTGGGTTATTGCATTGTAATTGTTTGCAGCTGAATTTACACCGTGTAGAAAGTTTTTCATTCCAATTCCGTTGACAGTGTGTAAACAGGAATGTGAAAACGCGTCAAAGTTTGGAGCTTGCAAGAACGGACTAAAATGTTGTCGTAACATTGGGTGATTTTAATTTAAGATTAATTACTGGGGGAACGTTTATGGGGATGCTCTAAAATGATAATAAAATTTCTAAGGAACAAATTTATCCAGCTGTTGCCTCTTAAAAGTCCCAAATAGTTCGTGTTTTTCTACGCGCATCCATGCTTCTTCCAAAACAGTTTAAATGCTGTCAAGGCTCGCAAAATCAAAGAAAATGAAAATAAAAGCGCTTTCCAACATTCAAAAAAGCACTCTAGATCGCTTTAGTATCCCCAATTCCTTCCACTGCGCCATAGATCTCTAGAGATTATGGTTTAGAACAGTGAGACGTGCCCATGCAGTCTAGTTTGGCCACGTGTTGGAATGTACCTAACCTTGTAAAGTAAAATTCAAATTAATTGAGTCGAAAGAAGAAAGTCAACTTCTTATTTATCCTCGCGCGTTATTCGTGTCTTGATAAAAACAAATTCGACTTGGCTTCGAATGTAAGTTTGAATTAAGCTTCGACCAGCCTCGCGTTTAAAAGTTAACGAGTTCCTTACTAAAGTACGGCACTTTCCAGCTTAATTCCAAAAAATATACTTTAAACTAGGTACCTGAAAAGTACTAAACAAGGCCAAAGTAGGCCTGAAAATTATCTAAAAAGCGTACAGCTATGGAAAAGACCCATTAAACTGTACCTAGGAACATTCTTTAGAAGACGTTTCAGAGCACTCCTTTGAATGTTTTCAACAGTCCCTAAGTGCTACGCTGTCATTGGCTGGCCGATATGTTGTGACCAATGAGGGTGCAGCACATTTTAGTTTGCTGCCGGATGTTCATGCGGCGCATCGCCACAGCATATTTGGTGAATATTTATTTCAGATTTTCTTACTTTGGGAAACAACCCCAAAAAGGGCGTCTATAAAAAACAATTAACATTTTGAAAAGTCTTGAAAGGGGTCTAGAAAAATACTCGAAAGCACTGAGAAGGCCTCTAACTGTTTCCAGAGCCTCTTAGATTTGACTTAAATTG
Organism: Photinus pyralis; assembly: GCF_008802855.1. NCBI lineage: Eukaryota > Metazoa > Arthropoda > Insecta > Coleoptera > Lampyridae > Photinus > Photinus pyralis. The sequence goes on from NW_022170250.1 coordinate 11,880,265, forward strand.
CATAAGTACTTAGAGAAAGCGTTATAAAAGTACTAAGGTGCCATGGAAAGCATTTTGGATGACCTTCTAAGTGCATCCAAGGTCCTTGTAGAGCATTAATTATTTTCCAAAAGATTTCCTGAACACCTGTGGGGGCATGTGAGGACGCTAGAATGCGTTTTCCCGAATCATCGAAGGCATTCAAAACCCAAAAGATTAAAAAAAAACAAATTTAAATGTCTAATCTATTATTATTGTAGTATGTACCATCAACAATAATGGATACCTGATTTCCACATACTTGGAACTGTAGAGTTAATAATTAATCTTACATCAAGTTAATTTAAAATCCAGATTATGAACGACAACAATGCAGCCCCTTCTTGCAAACCCCGACCAGAGCCGTTTTCTCGCATTGCTGCTTACACACAGTGAATGGAAGTGGGACGTAAAGTTTCGTGCACCTATTATCCTCGCCTGCAGAAAATTACAATGCAATAACTCGCACCATGCCAAACTAATACTTACTTCCACCTGCCGAAGAAGAGGTCACTAAGAGTGAGAAAACAATAAGCAGAAGAAATGCCACTGGTACCTTCATGACGATTGACTGATGGGTCTTCTCTACGCGCTTTCTTTTATACCTAGACCCGCCAATCTAATCTTCATTTTTGCTTTTGCAATAGGTCGTTGTTCCAAGCGATTTGAAGATATTAAATCAAACATCAAATAGACACTGATAAGGAATTGATTAAAAAAAATCACAAAGTTCCTTTTTTTTGTTTCACTGTCATCGTTATTGAGAAAGTGGTTATTTACCTTGCTTATCTGTTTACGTTCATAATTTTCCAGTAGCTTATCGATAATTAGTCATTGATACATTGCATTACTATCTGTCAATGTAATTAGCCTGCAACAGTTACCTGGTCAAGGAAGGAAATACCAAAAGTTCCAATGTCCCGCTTCTGTATTTTTGTATCAGGGGTAGAGGGTGTTCTGCAACCATAAGACACAAAAAGACCGAATTTCCGGTGCTCTTCCCGCTTCTGTAGTGTCGTGCCACAGGTGGAGGGTGATCTATAACTATAAGGGTGAGAGGGTGAGACGTGTTCCAAACACTTCCAGCACAAAGGTCGATTTGTCCGACTAGTTAAGAGTGTTTCCGAATTTGATGGAATTAGAAGGGACTTCTTCCCTACAACTATCGTAAAATTTTCCTACCCCAGACCCTCCGGTGCTACGAGTATAAATTCATTTACTGACGGGTATCTTATAGCCTGCTGGCTCTTGTTCCAGCACTATGGTAGATGAGACATAGACACTAATAGACAAGTATACGTTTTGTGGTAGAATGTAAACCTGGAATCCCCCCTCCCCCCAGGACCCAAAGCACTAGTGCGATATCGCAATATCGTTCTACGAGTACTTTGATGGGTATTCCATACCCCCAAACCCCTAGGTTCAACATTCTCAATCAAAACATTCAACCCCAAGAAATGTATACTATATTCAGGGTATTCTGAATGCTACTATGGGAGAATCTTGTACCAGGGGGGTCTGGGGGGTATGAAAAACCCCCCAGGTACACGACGATCTTACGTTAATAAAAAATCATTTTAAATTGCCCTTTTCCTGGGCGGTACTCTATACCGATAAAATAAACTGAATGTTATTTTTCATTAACATAAGGTCTTCGTGTATCTGGGGGGTATTCCATACCCCCCAGACCCCCCGGTACTACCGCAGTTTTCCAAGACAATACAAGAGAGTTCTAAAAAACTGAATGTTACTGTGGGGGAATGTTGTACCGGGGGGTCTGGGGGTATGGAATACCCCCCCAGGTACACGAAGTTCTTACGTTAAGGAAAAATCATTTTAAATTTCCCTTTTGCTGGGTGATACTCTATAGCGATAAAATAAACTGAATGTACTTTTTCATTAACATTAACGTGTTAATTAACAGATTAATTTTGTAGCTAGTTTTTTCTTATTAAGCGAGATGTAATTAATTAGTGCTGATCGTCATGATTCAAGCCTCGAGCTTAGAAAAATATGTTTCTAGCGGGCTTAATTTTCAAACTGAAAGCCTAATTAGACCTTGAGACTACTAACGTGTTAATTAACTGATTAATTTTGTAGCTAGTTTTTTCTTATTAAGCGAGATGTAATTAATTAGTGCTGATCGTCATGATTCAAGCCTCGAGCTTAGAAAAATATGTTTCTAGCGGGCTTAATTTTCAAACTGAAGGCCAAATTAGACCTTGAGACTACTAACGTGTTAATTAACTGATTAATTTTGTAGCTAGCTTTTTCTTATTAAGCGAGATGTAATTAATTAGTGCTGATCGTCATGATTCAAGCCTCGAGCTTAGAAAAATATGTTTCTAGCGGGCTTAATTTTAAAGTGAAAGCCTAATTTTAACTTGAGACTTGAGACAGGAGAGTGCTTAAAAACTGAATGTTTCTGTGTTTCTGTGGGGGAATCTTGTACCGGGGGGTGTAGGAACACTAAGACCTTACGTTAATGAAAAATCATTTTAAATTTCCCATTTGCTGGGTGGTACTCTATACCGATAAAATAAACTGAATGTTCTGTTTCATTAACATAAGGCCTTCGTGTACCAGGGGGGTTATACCCCCCAGACTCCCGGTACTATCGTAGTTTTCCAAGACAATACGAGAGAGCTCTTAAAAACGAATGTTACTGTGGGTAAATTTTGTACCGGGGAGTTTGGGTACCCCCCTGATCCCCCGGTACTACCGTAGTTTTCCAAGGCAATATAAGAGAGTTTTTAAAAACTGAATGTTTCTGTGGGGGAATCTTGTACCGGGGGGTGTGGTGGGTATGGAATACCCCCCAGGCACACGAAGATCTTACGTTAATGAAAAATCATTTTAAATTTCCCTTTTCCTGGGTGGTACTCTATACCGATAAAATAAACTGAATGTTCTGTTTCATTAACATAAGGTCTTCGTGTACCTGGGGGGGGGGGTATTCCATACCCCCCAGACCCCCCGGTACTACCGTAGTTTTCCAAGACAATATAAGAGAGTTCTTAAAAACTGAATGTTTCTGTGGGGGAATCTTGTACCGGGTGGTTTGTGCTATATTTTCATAAAGAACCATGAACTCTTCATTTCCTCATGAATATCTCATATACCCCGTAGGCCCCTGATCTATGTACCACAATTTTGGTGTAAGGAACATATACGCTAACACTCAATTCTAGAACATAGACCAGGGGTCTGCACAGTATGGGATATTCGTGAGGAAATGAAGATTTCATGATCATTTATGAAAATATATACAGGGTGCCCATTATGAATGGAACATAGTATATATGTATACAAAATTTTTTTATATGAAAGCTGTCTAACATTTTATTTCCCATAATAAGGCAGCATTCAGTTGTTTTATTGAATTTTTTTAAATTGCAGTATACTTATTCATTAGGTTCATTTTATAGGGACTTTTTTTCTATTTTTGATGGTGTCAGTACCCTTATACAATACAATTTTTCAAAAAATATAATTATATTAATCTAGATATCCTACATCAAAATAAAACAAATGAATGTGACGTTTCTTATTAAACCTTGAAGACAAATGAAATTAGCAATAAAATGGTTTTCATCGCAATAAGTGTTCAAAAATTTTTTATTATTAACTGCAAGCCAGTCAACTAACCTATCACGGAAAGCTTGAAATTAATGTCTGAGTAGTATTCTGGGAGAATTTGTTGCGGCAATTATTGCTAATTTCGTGTTGTCTTTAAGGTTAAATACAAACGTACACATTCATTTGTTTTATTTTGATGTAGGATATCTAGATTAATTTATTGATGATTTTGAAATTTTTTTTTATATAAGAGTACATCATCGAAAAAAAACTCTATCAAGGGTGCATTGCTATTTAAAAAAAATCAATTGTTTTTAGTTACTCATTTGTTTTCTGAAATCAAAGCATCTGAATACTGCCTTATTATGGGAAATAAACAACTTCCATATAGAAAAAAGTTGTATACATCAGTATTACCGAGATAGATACTATATTTCATGGGCACCCTGTATAATATAAGGGCAAACAACATTATACCTTTTTGGTGAAGAGTGTTGAACTGAGGGGTCTGGTCAGTGCTGCATTCCTTACAATTATCACAAGATCTTCATATATTAGTGGAGTAAGGTTTTTCCTCTCTTTCAGGGGAGATATAACCGTTTTAGTACGAAATCGACGAATCCCTATATCTAATCATGGTAGGCTTCTGCAAAATAGCATGGAGACTGCAATCGAACTAGAATTAAAATATAAATCCAATTGCAAAAAATCCATTGTGCAAACTTCAAGAAATCGCGACTCCATTAAAGTTGCGACAACACTAAAAAATTGTGTAAACGTCGAATTGCCCCCAGAAGCAATTCGTTTTCAACCTATTGAAAAGCGATTTTTCACCGACAGAATGTACGGCGACCTGTTGCGCGGGGTAGACAGCCAATACTCCCTAAATTTGATTGAACGCCACCCTTCGATGTAACACTTTTAGCATTTCAATTCCGAACACAATGTGTTTGTGTATTTTTTAAATTAAGAGGATTTCGATGCTTGTCCTTTTTTTCAGGAAAAATCGCTTGTTTGAATTGGCTTTAAATTCTCCCATTGAATGGATGGAATGAATTTTTCTCTTTTATATGTTATTGCTTTGATTTGACATTTGGCTGCTCGCTATTATAGATTGATTGAGGTGTAGAAGAATCTATTGTTATAATAGGAGTTGCTTAGGAAGATGTAGGTAAGTATCAATAGTGATAGATATCCATAATCGTTCCAACTCTTCAGCTTCTGAATTTATAGGGGACATGTGCACCTGTGAACAAAATCAAACAAAGCATGTGGTTTTTCGTTGTAATTTTAAAAATAACTGACTTTTAGGGGAATTTGAGAAAATTGGCAACCTTCGGGAACTTCAGGAATTTGGAAGATTTGGGTACCTAAGTTCACATTTTCTCCTAATCTAATTCAAATCTAATTCATTGTTCAAGTCGATCCCCAATCGTTGTCATTTACTGGTACTAAAAGAAACAAAGAGGCAATTAGCGTAAAAATCGACAAATCGCATTCACACGTTTTTAAACAACGGCAATTGAGGATGTAAGAAAAGAGAATTAAAAAACGAAAAACACCCATCAGACATCGATCAAGCTATCCTCTAAGACATTAAGTCAGTTCTTTGTCAATTTGTACCTTAATACCCCATAGGCATCATCAACTCGTATACGATTTTTGATTTTTGTAGGCGTCCCATCCGACCTTATCAGCCATTGTAATTATAATCACATTACCCGATGGCAGTAAGTTTTGATTTTCGTCGAGAAGACAAATTCACGATCATTTTTATTCGATCCCCTTTCATTTTTCCACCCGTCTTTGCTCGTTATTGTATTTTAATAACGGCGGTTAAATTACGTTACTTCTTGCGCGCCGATTTCGGCGGGGAAATACAAAACGCAAGCGCTTTAATTACAAAACTAACTTCCAAAAAGTTTCAATCATCAATTTGTTGCCTTCGGCTTTTGTTTTTGTTAATGACACGAGCACTGATTGATATTAGGGAGGAGCACGGATTTCTGGTAATAAATTAATGCGCGCCCGAGACGTTGATGGGTGTTCGAGTAGGAAAAAAAAACCCGTCGATAAATATTAAATTCTGCATTTCTCCGACTTCCTTTTTGTTACGGGCGATGTGTCGTTAGGTGTACAATGCCCTAATCTCTAAAGGATAAAATTACTATAGCCCTCTCTTTGTGGGCACACAATGCGAGAAACAAATCATTTGAATGTCTAATGATCTCTTCCTAGACATGGGCGTAGGTCGTTTTTAAAACGTGGTGCATGTGGGTTTCGTGATAATTTCTAACACCTCTCCGGTATCCATTAATACAAAAGGTGCATTAAATTGACATTATTCGTATACACTTTAATTGTGTATGGCTAAACGTTTCAAATGTTTGCTAATTATTATTGTCTATTGTCGCTATATACAGAAAATAAGCACAGAGTTTATACTGATATAAAAAGGATAGAAAATACAGCTGATCATGTTCGTTATGTTCTCCTAGCAACCAGAGGGCGATAACATATGGTTCAAAGGGAGAAATACCTCCTTGGCCATTTAACCCTCCTGATATTAAATTTTCCAAAAAGTCTGAAGGCTACAAACCCCAAGACACATGAGACACTGCCATAAGACCTGTGAACTGGGAGGGGGGGGGGGGCATAGTTCATTATACTCCCAAGAGTTAAAGTGAAAATAAGCAGTTGCAGGGAGTCTCTTGATCGTAGAGAAGGGCTCCAGCGAAAGTTGACAACATTTTTCTGCCAGATACTCTATGTATTACTTCATACTTTATTATAGTCTCCTGATACAGAAGTTCCCAAAAAATAAAGTGAAAATAAGCAGGAGGCGAAGCGTACCTCTTGATTATAAAAAAGAATCTTCTCGTTCATCATACTATAACAAACACTTTTTTGTCGGTGTATTAGGAGCTAGCTCATTATGGTGGCCTGATACAAAAGTTACAGTGAAAATGAGCAATTGCATCATATCTCTTGTTTTTAGAGAAAGGCCGTCCCGTTCACCCAACGTTAACAAGATTTTTCTCTTGCTGCATTAGAAGTAGATATATATCCTTGTTCATTATGGTCTCCTGATACATACATTCACAAAAGTTACATTGGAAATAAGCAGGTGAAAAGTAACTCCTGTTTCTCGCGTTCAGCGAAAGTTAACAATTTTTTCTGAGAAACTCATGTGCATTAGGAGGTAAGATACTTCCTCCTTCATTATAGTCTTCTGGTGCAAACATTTCCAAAAGCTAAAGTGAAAATATGCAATTAAAGCTTAATCATTGATTCTAGAAACTGAAACTAAGCATTTTCTTGTTTCTAGAAAAAGACCCCGTTCAGCGAAAGGTAACAAAATTTTCCTCACAATGTATCAGGAGCACATACACGAAGGTGAATGTAAAAGTAAACAGTTGCAACCTTGATTCTAGAAAATGCTCTTCCCATTCAGCTAACGTTAACAAAATGTTTTTCTCGATGTATTAGGAGCACATATAACGGGCGGTCAAAAATGAGTGGCGGTCGAGTCGCCTTTGGAAGTTCAAGTTAAGTACGATTTCCCATGTCAACAACAAATCCAAAGGTGACACGAGAGCAACTCATTTTTAATTGCAGAGCACTTCCCGTTTATGGTACCCTAAAACAAAAGCTCCAAAAATAAAAGTAAGAAGAAGAAATATCTCTTCCTTTTCGTTGAGTGAACGCTAAACGCTTATTATACTCCCCTAACACAAAAGTGTTTAAAATACAAAGGAAAAGGGTATGGAATACCCACCAGAAAAAAGGGGAAGATTCAATACTCTCTTCCCTACATTAAAATCTTCAAACGCTTGGCTGGGGGATTCATCCTACAACCCCCCCCCCCCGGTTCTTTTCCAAAACATATCTACCAACGGTTGGGTGGGGGGGCGTTCCAGACTCTCCATTCCCCCGGTTCTACATTCTTTTCCAAAACATACAGTGCCCACAACACTCTCTAAAGTGGAATTTTCGTAACAAAAACTGGATTTGTTGTGGGAGAAAACGTAGCACCGGGGGGGGGGGGGGATTTTTGGTAAAAAAGGAAGGTTATACACTGCCTTTTTTTGAGCCTCGAAAAAAAAATTGTCTCAGATCAACCCGGAAAAAAGATTTTCTTATAGACTGTGGCCTATAGAATCCATAATTTCAAATAGTTCCAAGATTGGGCTAGTAGATCAAAAGTTACAGCCCTTTGAATTTTCCTTCGAAATTGTTTTCTAGTCCATAACTTTTGATTGAGAAGTCTGATCGAAAAAGTACGAATTGTTTTGGATTCTACGCACCAAAATTAATAGTAAAAAGTGTTTTCCCGAGAAATTTTGGTGCGGTCGATTTTTGGCAAAAAGGAAGGTTATACTATGCCTTTTTTTGAACCCCGAATAAAAAAATGTCTCAGATCGACCCGGAAAAAAATTTTCTTATAGAATGTGGCCTGTAGAATCCATAATTTCAAACAGTTCCAAGATTGGGCTACTAGTTCAAAAGTTACAGCCCTTTGAATTTTTGTTCGAAATTGGTTTCTAGGCTATAACTTTTGATTGAGAGGTCTGATCGAAAAAGTACGAATTGTTTTGGATTCTACGCACCAAAATTAATAGTAAAAAGTGTTTTCCCCAGAAAATTTGGTGTTGTCGATTTTTGGCAAAAAGGAAGGTTATACACTGCCTTTTTTTGAATCCCGAAAAAAAAATTGTCTCAGATCGACCCGGAAAAAATTTTTCTTATAGAATGTGGCCTGTAGAATCCATAATTTCAAACAGTTCCAAGATTGGGCTACTAGTTCAAAAGTTACAGCCCTTTGAATTTTTTTTCGAAATTGGTTTCTAGTCTATAACTTTTGATTGAGAAGTCTGATCGAAAAAGTACGAATTGTTTTGGATTCTACGCACCAAAATTAATAAGAAAAAGTGTTTTCCCGAGAAATTTTGGTGCAGTCGATTTTTGGTAAAAAAGGAAGGTTATACACTGCCTTTTTTTGAGGCCCGAAAAAAAAATTGTCTCAGATCGACCCGGAAAAAAATTTTCTTATAGAATGTGGCCTGTAGAATCCATAATTTCAAACAGTTCCAAGATTGGGCTACTAGTTCAAAAGTTACAGCCCTTTGAATTTTCTTTCGAAATTGGTTTCTAGTCTATAACTTTTGATTGAGAAGTCTGATCGAAAAAGTACGAATTGTTTTGGATTCTACGCACCAAAATTAATAAGAAAAAGTGTTTTCCCGAGAAATTTTGGTGTAGTCGATTTTTGGTAAAAAAGGAAGGTTATACACTGCCTTTTTTTGAGCCCCGAAAAAAAATTGTCTCAGATCGACCCGGAAAAAAATTTTCTTATAGAATGTGGCCTGTAGAATCCATAATTTCAAACAGTTCCAAGATTGGGCTACTAGTTCAAAAGTTACAGCCCTTTGAATTTTCTTTCGAAATTGGTTTCTAGTCTATAACTTTTGATTGAGAAGTCTGATCGAAAAAGTACGAATTGTTTTGGATTCTACGCACCAAAATTAATAAGAAAAAGTGTTTTCCCGAGAAATTTTGGTGTAGTCGATTTTTGGTAAAAAAGGAAGGTTATACTATGCCTTTTTTTGAGGCCCGAAAAAAAAATTGTCTCAGATCGACCCGGAAAAAAAATTTTCTTATAGAATGTGGCCTGTAGAATCCATAATTTCAAACAGTTCCAAGATTGGGCTACTAGTTCAAAAGTTACAGCCCTTTGAATTTTTTTCGAAATTGGTTTCTAGTCTATAACTTTTGATTGAGAAGTCTGATCGAAAAAGTACGAATTGTTTTGGATTCTACGCACCAAAATTAATAAGAAAAAGTGTTTTCCCGAGAAATTTTGGTGTAGTCGATTTTTGGTAAAAAAGGAAGGTTATACACTGCCTTTTTTTTGAACCCCGAAAAAAAATTGTCTCAGATCGACCCGGAAAAAAAATTTTCTTATAGAATGTGGCCTGTAGAATCCATAATTTCAAACAGTTCCAAGATTGGGCTACTAGTTCAAAAGTTACAGCCCTTTGAATTTTTTTTCGAAATTGGTTTCTATATTTGTGAAAGTATTTGAGTTACAAATACAAATACTGCTTCCATAAAAGTATTTAATTACAAAGTATTTGAATACTTTAAAGGATTTGAATACTAAAAAGTATTTACAAAATCGAATACTGCCCAGCTCTGTTTGAGATACAGTAGACAACCTACCAAACAATTTAGCAAGTGCTATAATAGTCTTGCGTTCAGAATAGATTGAAAAATGATTGTTCTGAAGGAAAGCTGACAAAAGTTATGCTCCTATGATTCTACTAAGAGGTACAGTCGGAAAACTACCCGAAACATAGCAAAATCTATCACGTTTTTTTAGATTTAAATCATCGCCATCTGTACACGTTGGGCGCAACCTTGCAATAGAGTCTTCACGTCTTATCTAAAGGCATAAGGTTTCATAAATTAAAAGAACTAGGCTACCGATAAGGCCCTGATTTGCGTACAAGTCAATTTATAATGATTGTTTTATTTTTTCGTGTAATTTATAATATGCACATACGTTAAACGACATTAAACTTGCATGTTTTGAACATATTATTAAGCTAAATGTAACAGCGTCGGCAATAAATTTGTATAATAATAAAGCTCGATTAAATTCTGATATAACCGACATTAATAACACACTTTATAAATATAAACTCTTTAAATTTACAACCCCACAAGCCGGAGTCAGTTTTATACCAACGTAAGAACTGTTAATGGTACTCCATTTCTTATCGTGACTTGTTATAAATTAATAAATGCGACCCAAATATTTATTTACTCGTATGTGTAGAAATTTACATACATTTCATATTTTCTTTTAAAGCGGAATTAAAAAATAGGTCGACAACAAATATTTGTTAATAATAGATTTTAAATTACCCCCACTTTATGAGGTCATACGTTCTTGTATTTATAGCAGGCAGCTGATAAGAAAACTTTATAGCACCCCCTTATCACAATTTACCTGTTAGGAAATTTATTAACGCTATTATTTATTAACCTATAAACTTAGTCGAGAAGAAGTCCTTGCCCCAAAGTGAAGATTAATATGTCTTAAAACAAAACACCCCGTAGATAAAGTAACGTGTGCCGTAAATGGTATTTAATTTAGTAAGAAAATGTTGTCGATAAGAAAGATTAATTAACTTTCAACGTTATAAAATTCAACAGTCCATAATGTTCATGCACATACACCAGCAAACCACCACCTGATATGCAAATCGAGTAAAACAACTTAGCCCATATGCAAGCCGTTTCTCACACACGCTCAATCAAACCTTTGGCGAGACAAAAAAAAAACCTGATCCAAACCGAACCGTCGGAGACACCTGGGCTGATTTACATTTGTTTTAATGCGGACGTGCACTTCTTATCCTTGTTGGTCGTCGATGCTAAAAGAGGGACGACGACGCTTTGATTTAATGTAATCGAGACCTGAATAAAAACTGGTCATAACTTTTGATTTGTGTGAATTGAATAAATAGGTTTTATGTTGTAATGATTTATATGTTAAAAATTGAAAAGTCCAGCGTCACCTTTACGTAAAATAATCGTAAGCCATTCATCTCGACGTACGCTTTTAATAATCTTAATCTGAGTCGAACCGGAAAGTGAAAGAAGACGGTTTGAAAATCAAACACTGAAACCGAAGACAAGGGCAGATGTTAATTTTTTTTGTCTATGACCTCTTTTATTTGCACGACGTAACCAATAATTTTATAACCGACTTAATTTGCGCTAATTGCACGGGGTGTAAGAGTGAAAATAGGGGGAGAGGGTTGATATGACATTCGTTCTGCTCATGTTTATAGTTTGTGCTAGTTCACTGTTGAATCAACCAATCAAATCTACCATTTTGTGTCTTAAAAAAGGGTCTTCATCCCACAAATACCAAGTCCGAATTTAAAATGGGGAAAAAAACGTTTTAAATCGGAGAAGGTTATCACAATATGTAATGGATCTCTCTTAGAATCACATCCGAATGTTATTAACCCTCCACGGAAAAGAAACCTAGGCAGAGTAAAGGTATGTATATATAATAATAATAATAATATTTTATTATCCAAACAAGATGAAGATATTGGGAAGAGTCTGATGGAAAGAAGAAGAGAGTAAGAAGACGGCGAGAAAGAAATTAAAAAAATCTGAGGAGATGAAGAGGAGTTGAAAACGTTGAGAAGGGCAGAGGGGAGGAATCGTTAAGAGAGGAGCTAAAGAACATAAAAAACATAAGGAAACTAAAGAAGAAAAGAACCGGAGGAGTAGCTGAAAAATGGGAAAAAATTAAGAATGCCTGCAGAGGAATCTAGGAATTCTTCTGATGCATGAGATTATGCAAATTAATTTTTAGGATTCTTACTTTTCTTCAAATTCATCAAATTCTTCGGATATTAAATCTTCTTCGGATTATCGGATCCGTCAATTTCCACATCTCTACTGATTTTTTCTTTAATAACTTCACGGGTTCCTCAAATTCTTCAGGTCCTTATTTCTTCGAATAATTTTTCCGGTTCTTCAACTTTCTTCACATTGCTGAGATCTTTTAAAACATTCAGATTCTTGTAAGTATCCCAACGGTTGTCTTTAAATTGAACCATGAGCTTTTTAAGCTGTATATTCATTGCGTTTAATTGCAATCTTTAGATATTTCGAATATACCCAATATATATATATTTCTTCTGTCCTACTGTAAATTTTTATTATCGTACAACGTGTATCTCTTTTTGAATCTTCCTTCCAAGTGTCAATCGAGCAAGTCCCACACTTGCGTGTAACTAAATAATTAATTTTCAAAAGGCGTTAATTAAATTATTAATCAAAAGCAAAGATCTAAAAGCTACCATTCGGGGAAGACGCGGTCTCTAGGAATGCGAATGAGAAAAATTGCCGCATAAATAAAACTTTGACGCTCGATATTTATCGAAAAATCAGCCGATTGATCAAAGCAACCCACCTGAAGAAGAAAGTGATAAATACACGTTTAGCCCCTTTGGTAGAACAGATTCATAATCGGCGGGGGGGCGACCGAACAAGCCCCATAAATTAAGGTTTGACGCATTCATAATTGCAACCGGTACGTTCACATTATCAGTAGTTTCTGATTTATACGCGCACCCCCACGACGCGAGCCACTGCGGGATATAAAACTGACGTTACGCCTCTGATTGCCGAAGACACTTGTATGCGTTTCGCGTTGGGCGCGAGAGAGATGCAGTCCGATTATTTTTATTGTTGCTAGGTGAATTATTAACAACCTATACGAAATTTATTAAATGCATTTTCCGTACCTACTAATTTATGAAACGTTATGGCATTTGTACCGATTACTTACCAATCTTTATCTCGTTGCAGGATTTCTAATAAAATTCTCGGTCATTCCGAATTTTTCATAGCTTTCAGTGGTCAAATATTGAAACATTTTTAACAGATAACTCCTGATCAAAAGAACTCTTCTACAACTGTACCACACCCCTTTTTCTTAGGGAGGATGTACTTCGTTTAATCTTGATTTAAAGTAAACCCTTTCTTGGTTTGAAACTGATCGGTAACGAGATTTGGTTACTTTCCATAAAATTTGGCTTTTCTTGTTTGGAGTATTGAAGAATTCCTATGTAAAAAATTATGGAAATAGTCGGCCATGAAGATAACGAGAGTAATTTTTAAGAACAGGAAACAGGAACGTGGAATCTTCAAATTATTTAACTCTTTTACTCGTTCGGATTCTTTGTCTTTTCACCTTCTTCAGTTTCTTTGGTTTATTCAGTTAGCTTGACTCCTTCCTTGACGTGTTCTTCAGATTCTTCAGTTCATTCAGCCTTCTCCGCCCTTTTCTCACATTGTTCTCATACTGTCCTCCGCTGCTTCCCTTCCTATCTTCTTAGGAACCTCTCATACATTCGATCCGCCTCTTCTCATTTCCCGCTAACCTTCTGGACCTTTGATATTCTTCTTACATTCTTCAGTTTCTTCATCTCACCCACCTTGTCCAGCATCGTTCGTTATATTCTCCAGGTTTTCCAGTTTCTTCAGATTGCTGGGATTGTTCAGCTTGTTCCCTTTTTTGGCTTCTTCGATTTCTTCAGATTCATTCATTCATTCTTCCTCAGGTTCGTCATGTTTTATGATGGTCCAGGTCCTTCCACTCTATAATCTCCCCCGGCTTCTTCAGTTTTTCAAATTTTTCGGTTTCGCTGGTTTCCTTGGGTTTCTTTAAATGCTTCTTTGCGTGTTTCGGTTTATTTAGTTTATTTGACCTTTTCGGCATCTTCGGCTTTTCAGCTTTTTTGACTCATCCGGCTTCATTCATTTTTCAACGTCCTCCATAAACTTCTTATGTTCATTTTGTTTCTTAACCCCTGTCAGTTTTATTTACCTTCTCACACTGTTCTCATCAACCCCTACCCCACATCTTGCCCTCTTCATCCTTTCCTCTCCCCATCCGCTGTCTTAATAGCTTCTTCTCACGTTCTTCTCCACCTTTACCTTGGGAGAATCCTAAGGATATGAAGGAAGTTAAAGTGAAGAATGGATCTAAAGAATTTAAAATATACGACAAGTCACAAATGAGTGATCTGAAAAACCCCCAAGTAATAAAAGATTCGAAGAAGTTAATGGGAAACATATTAAAGGAGCTAAAAAATTAGAAAGTTTGAGGAATTAGACGAAACTGATTCTTATCTTCAATTTCTTCTGATTCCTAGGCCTGATTTTCTAAAAGATTCTCACATCGTTCCAAAACCGCTTCGATGGTTTTACACTCCATCTCCATTGGGCGCAAGCCTGTTGAGGGCCCAGAACAAGAGAGGGATAATAAATTTAAACAAAAATAAAAATCAACCCCCTAAAAGTTTTAGATCCCTTTAGATCTTTGGGATACCGTAGATTCCTCGGATCCTTCAAATTTTCCGAATTTCTCGGATTCTTCTGATTCCTCGGACTCTTCAGATTTTTCGAATTCTTCGCATTATTCGGATGTTTTGGATACTTCGAATTCTCCGAATTCCTAGTATTCCTCGGATTTTTTAAATTCTATGGATTCCTCGGGTTCCACACATTCTTCGGATCCTTCTGATTTTTCGGAATCTTCGCATTATACGGATTCTTCGATTTCTTCGAATTCTCCGAATTCCTCGGATTCTTCAAATTGCTCCGATCCTTTCGATTCTATGGATTTCTCGGCGTCCACGGATTCTTTTGATTTTTCCGATTCTTCCGATCCTTCCGATTCTTCTGATTCCTCGGATTCTTTGGATCTCTCGGATTCTTTGAGTTCCTCGGATTCTTCTGATTCCTCGGAGAGCTCTGATTCTTCGGATTCCTCGGATTCCTCAAATTTTCCTAATTACTCGAATTCCTCGGATTCTTCTAATTCCTCGGACTCTTCGGATTTTCCAATTCTTCGCATTATTCGTATGTTTTGGATACTTCGGATTCTTTTGGATTCTTCAAATTTTCCGAATCCCTAGGATTCCTCGGATTCTTTAAATTGCTCCGATCCTTTCGATTCTATGGATTTCTCGGCGTCCACGGATTCTTCTGATTTTTCCGATTCTTCGATCCTTCCGATTCTTTGGATTTCTCGGATTCTTTGAGTTCCTCGGATTCTTCTGATTCCTCGGATTCTTCTGATTCCTTGGACTCTTCGGATTTTTCGAATTCTTCGCATTATTCGGATGTTTTGGATACTTTCGAATTCTCCGAATTCCTAGTATTCCTCGGATTTTTTCAATTCTATGGATTCCTCGGGTTCCACAGATTCTTCGGATCCTTCTGATTCCTCGGATTCTTCAAATTGCTCCGATCCTTTCGATTCTATGGATTTATCGGCGTCCACGGATTCTTTGATTTTTCCGATTCTTCCGATCCTTCCGATTCTTCCAATTCTTCTGATTCCTCGGATTCTTTGGATTTCTCGGATTCTTTGAGTTCCTCGGATTCTTCTAATTCCTCGGATTCTTCAAATTTTACTAATTACTCGAATTCCTCTGATTCTTCTAATTCCTCGGACTCTTCACATTTTCCAATTCTTCGCATTATTCGTATGTTTTTTGATACTTCGGATTCTTTTGGATTCTTCGAATTCTCCGAATCCCTAGGATTCCTCGGATTCTTTAAATTCCATGGATTTCTCGGCGTCCACGGATTCTTCTGATTTTTTCGATTCTTCCGATCCTTCCGATTCTTCCGATTCTTCTGATTCCTCGGATTCTTCTGATTCCTCGGACTCTTCGGATTCCTCAGAGGCTTCGGGTTCTTCAGATTCTTCGGATTCCTCTGATGTCTTGGATTCTTCGAATTTTTCGAATCGTTTGCAACAGACAATAAAATTATGTTAATATGTTAACATCTTCGTCTACTTAATTTAAATGTGCTGGATTTAACAGTTAATGTAACAAAGGAGTCTCTGGAAGACGCGAGAGGTGTCCCTTCCCATTTTGAGCGATAGGGCGGTCGATGCTACTCGGTAAGAGAATGATTCGAGAAACTCTGTCCTGGATTTTATTATTACCAAGGGAAACTGGCAGTCTAGAAATATTTGTTGATTGACAATTCGCTCACAGCAAATTCGTTCCTATAGCCCAATCGAATATAGTATTTGACATCGAATTTAAAATGTACACTAAATATTGTATAGAAATCCTTCTTGCCTCTAATTTTGCGACCCTTTCCTGTGGAGGTACTGGCCCGAAATTTGGGGTTGAAACGCATCCTTTGGCCACCTTCCCCTAGTTAAAATGAATTCCAACTGTGAGGTCAGAATTCCGAATAAAATTGGTTCGAAAGCCGAAATTTTTAAATACCCGAAGTCGAAATTTTGGGACGAAACGTTGAAATAAAGACTTTTCTCAATTGACGTATAGACAATGACACCTGAAAGAAGTGTTGCCTCAAAAGTCCATCCAACCAGAAACACAGATTTGAATGTGTGCCTTCGAGAAAAGTTTCTCATCGAATGAGCAATTGTTTTAAATGGTGGAAACACCTGTTGCCAGGCGATAAATTTGAAACGCCTCAATACCAAAACGGCTTTGGTATAGTTTTCCGTTTAACTCGAAGCTAAAATTTTCGACGCGCTCGCTCCTCTCTTTTCGACATTGTTACTTTAAAAGCGCGCGCGAGAGGTAGAAAATTCCCAAACTTCCTAAATTTGTGTACTCCCTCACAAAACCGCAAACAATACGAGCGAAGTTCTCTAATTTCTTTGCCGTTTACTGCGAGATCTAAGGGACGAGACAGTCAGTGTATCTAAAATTAAATTAAAAATCAGAACACAGAAGTTGTATCCAATTATTGCTGTATCAATGCGAGTGACATTTAAGTAATTGTCGTAGTGACATTTGTCGTAGAGATTTAGACTAACGAGATGCCTTGTCTCGAGCAGACGCAAAACTTTTCGATTTTAGATTGCCGCGATTTAATCTAAAACGTATTTTTCCCCGATATATTTGACCGAGGGAGGAGATTTCCTTAAGACAGGATAAAAGGAAATTATTTAAGTGCACGGTAGACGGATATTGATGGAACGCCAAAGCTACCGTTTTACACGTCGGCAATTGTATAAATTACAAGGCAAGCCAAATTGCTTTTATACCTCGAGACCAATTTATAACCGAGATATCGACCTTTCAATAATCATAGATTTTTAATGCGTTCCTGCGGAAAGCGAAAATAAATGTGCGAAATTGGCGGTTGCGGAATTGTGCTGCGAGGTAATTAAATATTCACTTTTACTATTTCTGGAATGCGGTATACGCTTTCATGAAGCGGTTTTGTGAATGGATTCTTTTTTTTTGCTCTTGGTAATTTAAGTAAGCAGATAATTAAGAAAATTTGCGTGCGAGTCACAATGACGAAGCAACCCCTATTGTATGACAGTATCGTTTATCGCTATATCACTGCACAACCAATACCTTCTAAATACTTCTCCTTGCTCGACAACGCGTGAGCAATTGCATCCCTTCTCATACGAGTCCTTTTTCTGAATAATTCCTTCAATTTTTTTGGGGGGTTGTACTAATCCTATCCTAGAATTTGAACTCGAGTCAGAAGGACGTTTGATGGAATCTGAAAACATTGCACTGACCCATATATTGCATGCCGCGTAATGTCTTCGTACCACAAATGTTGTCACATTAAGAATAAAAATCAATAATGAGCCAGGTTTTCTCCATACATATGGACCGCTCTGTATACAGAGTAACGAAAAATAGGTATTCTCGCACAATTAGGGCGTTGTGCGCGAGTGCACCATCCTGTTGAAACCAACAGTTTCCAACTTTTGTTTTTTTTGTGCCGTTGTATTCGTAAAAAAATGCTACTTCTTTACCGGGTCATATGAAAAACTAAAGTTAATGACGATTTCTCCGAAACGAACCGTTGTAATGAAAATCTCCCAACGGTGTCTTGTAGATCTCAAATAGTGGCAGTGAGAAAGTGTTTTTTACTTTTGTTGTATCTGTTCAAATAATAGAAAAAAACGAAATCGGCTAATTTCGGTTTTTCTGACTTATCTTCGGAAGTAATCGGAATTTTCTGCTCTCTGCTCTGCTCTCTTTTTTCTAATTTGACCATCGTGGTACCTTCTATGGTTTCGGAGATCCCCATCCTTATCTTGACACAGTGTACAGAGTCGTTCCCTTTTCCCCCAACATCCTCTTCCATTTCTCTTTCCAATATTGCAATCAGTACCATTACGCCGTGGTCATTATCGAGATTCACCTATAATTTTCCACACAGTCCTTGTCCCCTCTTGTGGAAATCAACACTATTACCCCTTCCTTCCATTCATCCGGTAGTTCTCCTCCTTTCCATATCTTGTTTATTAGTTTCTTCAGCGTCTTCTTATTTCGTCCTTACCTGTCGCCGTCCTTTTCTTCAGTCTCTTTTAGTTGTTGCCCTCTTCTCTTAATATGTCGTCTCCTTCCACCTCCTCTCTTCTCTCATTCTCTATCCCACGCCCTTTTAGTACCTTGCTGCTTCCAGTCTTCTATGTGTATTTCTCTCCCACTAAATGCGCTTTTCCGTTTTTCTCCAAAAGTTCTCCGTTTTTATTTCCCTGATTTCTTCTTCATATTTTTTTCCTTTTCTTGCTCATTTTTTCCTTACATATCCTTTTGTAGCTCTGTTCATATCCTTATCTATCATTGTTCTATATCTTTTCTATTATATATATTATTCTTGATCTATTATATATATACACGGTGTCCATTTTTCGAGTGCCACTTGGTTAAATTAGGGCAAAGTTGCGAATTTTCGTGCTGAATAATAATCTAAAAAGAAATTTATAATATCTTCGATAGTTTTGAAAATATCGAAAAAATCGAAAATTTCTGATTTTCATTTTTAACTTTTTCATGGTAAACTAATTGTACTAGACATTTCTAATTAACACATTATTCAGACACTTTTTAATGGAGATTTCGAATATGGCATCCCGTTTTTAATAACTTTCAAGATAACGGAGAAATACGTGGCAATTTTAGTTTTTTTTATGGACGCCGTTTTGGATTTTGACATTTTGAGATTACGTCTTTTCTTCTCTTTACAACGATATATCACACATGGTGGTTCAGTATCACATGTTTTCATTTTATGCGAAGAGTGCTATGCAAAAACAAAACGTTCTTTTGTTGTGAACAAAATGTTGACTTATTTCAAGCAGTGTCATTTACGTTTGTGCTAGTTTTATTACTAAAATATTATTTATTCTTATGTATTTTGTTCTAATTTGAATTATAATTTTCTTGCAAAACGAAGGTTCAATTCTGTTCATATGAAATTCGAATTTTCTCAACACATCTAGTTCCCTGATGCCAACGCTGCAACCGGACATATGCATCAAACTGTCAAACTTTTGTTCACAATAAAAGAACGTTTTGTTTTTCCAAAGCACTCTTCCCAAAAAAATTAAAAATTGTATTTAGGAAAAATGTGATACTGAACCACCATGTGTGATATATCTTCGTAAAGAGAAAAAAAGACGTAATCTTAAAATCTCAAAATTAAAAATGGCGCCCATAAGAAAAACTAAAGTTGCCACGTGTTTCTCCACATTCGAAATCTCCATTGAACTGTGTTCGAATAATGTGATAATTAGAAATGTCTAGTACGACTAGTTTATCATGAAAAAATTAAAAACGAAAATCAGAAAGTTTCGTTTCTTTGCGATATTTTCAAAACTATTGATGATATTTTAACTTTCTTTTCAGATGGTTATTCAGCAGGGAAATTCGCAACTTTGCCCCCATTTAACCAACTTTCTATCTCTTAAGGTAAGCGAGATCCCCATAGTGGCACTCGAAAAATGGACACCGTGTATATATATATATTGTCGAAATTTTTATTTAGTCCATAACTTTTGATTGAGAGGTCCGATCGAAAAAGTACGAATCGTTTTGGATTCTACGCACCAAAATTAGTGAGAAAAAGTGTTTTCCCGAGAAATTTTGGAGCAGTCGATTTTTGGAAAAAAAGGAAGGTATAACACTGCCTTTTTTTGAGGCCGGAAAAAAAATTGTCTGAGATCGACCGGGAAAAAAACATTTTCTTATAGAGTTTGGCCCGTAGAATCCATAATTTCAAACAGTTCCAAGATTGGACTACTAGATCAAAAGTTACAGCCCTTTGAACTTTATGTATATATATATATATATATATATATATATTTTTTTTTTCGAAATTTGTACAAACTCCCAGAATTGTACGTCTTTATTTACTATCCCCGCCACATTCCAGAACAACATCTTCATGTTACTCATCTCGCTTTTCGTTCAGCTTTGCTCCTTTCTTCCGTTGTTCATATCTGCTTCCGCCCCCTTCTACTCCACCTGTCTTCTCTATCACTGTTAAAATCTCCCCTCGAACCCCCCCTTTCCCAGTCTTGTTCTCTTCCTCTCTACTCTCACTAATCCTTTCTCTTGGTTACTCCAACGCTGTATTCTACATATCCCTCCACTAATCTCCTATATCCCCATCTCACTTTCTTCACTTGCCGCTTTCTCCCTCCGCTATCTCTCCAATTTCTTTCTGTAGCCTTCTTTCTTCATAGGTCAGTTCGTCATCCATGTACGACTATATCCGGCTTCCCTCTAACATTCCCTTACCTCTCCTTTTCCCATGTTTCCGCTAGTATGGGATTATTTCCCCCTACTTCAATTGTTCTCGCCTCTTTTACTTGTGAAATTTTCCGTTTTGAAGATTTTTTTGCGCACGATGTACCCGTGTAACACCGCGCATCCTGGTAGCACACGGTATGCTTCCATACGTTTTTTAAATATTGAATTACGAATTTCTTCATTTCTTTGTATGTTAATGCAAATTCTGTATTGTACAATAAATAGATTGCTATTTTCAAAGATCTTAAAAACAGTGGGCATTGAATTTAAAAAACAAAAGTTGCGTCAATTTCCGGTTTAGCCGAAAATGAAACCGGACATTTCAGTATACCGTCGGATAGATCGTGATTTTTTCGCCAAATTATCTCGAACACACTGTCAGGTGGCCACTATGAAAAAAACCTGACACAGGTCGATTTTTTTCGAAGGGATGGGGATGAGATTTGTAACAGAAATGGTATTCGTAACATATTACACCATGGAGGAATCCCTATGGGCTTTTTGAAATGGAAACTACGATTTCATTCCTAGGATTTATGATATTATTTGGAATTCCTAGGAGTTCCTCCCATTTCTTTCAAGTTTCGTGCCCTTTTTAGTTCTCCTTTACAGTCTTAATATTCCTAAAATTCCTAATCCGAAACGTCCGTTCAGGAAGTTAGGCATCTTCGACCAATGGAAGTTCAAAGGTGATCATTAGTATTATGCAATTTTTAGCTCATTAATTCGATTAAACCGCTATTCTTTACACCACAACTGAAATTCCAACTTTTCTACATAATTAGATAATTAAAACCATTACACGGTGAAGTTACAACCGCAATTTTAATACACGTTTACCAAAATAACAATTATAAGTGTCAACGCATTTTCAACACATCCGGCTCGCATTTAACCGCTCCGAAATTAAAATAAATCGTCGCCGTCGTCTTCGAAACTGGGCAAAGACACCTGGACGAGCGAGCAACAAAAAAAATCGTCATTACGTCGATGGTTATCGAGCTGGTATGCAACGGTAGCATGACCACCATTATTGTTCGCAGTCGGCGATGGTTGAGAGTTCATTTGTTACATGGCTACCTATGACTGACAGAATGACGCTACCGGAAAAAAAAATATGATAAATGATTGATTGAAGGATCTGCTTCTTATTGTATCGACTGCCAGCTTGACCCCATGATGATTCAACGAAATGCAATTTCAAACACGATTGAGGTAGACGTTTTTACTATTTTTAAACTGCTTTACAAGAGCAGCCGTTAAATAACTACACGCACTTTTTAAGGAGGAGAGTGGATTCGGATCGACAACTCAATTTCTGTTTTTTAATGCCTCCGAAATATAAGGGTGCTTACACCTTGAAACGTAAATGATCATCTCTTCTATTCCTGGAACTGTTTAAAATTATGGATCCTACGGGCCCAACTCTATAAGAAAATGTTTTTTCCCCGGTCGATCTCAGACAATTTTTTTTCCGGCCACAAAAAAAGGCAGTGTTATACCTTCCTTTTTTTCCAAAAATCGACTGCTCCAAAATTTCTCGGGAAAACACTTTTTCTCATTAATTTTGGTGCGTAGAATCCAAAACGATTCGTACTTTTTCGATCAGACGTCTCAATCAATAGTTATGGACCAAATACAAATTTCGAAATATATATATATATATATACATAAAGTTCAAAGGGCTGTAACTTTTGATCTAGTAGTCCAATCTTGGAACTGTTTGAAATTATCGATTCTACGGGCCAAACTCTATAAGAAAATGTTTTTTCCCGGTCGATCTCAGACAATTTTTTTTCCGGCCACAAAAAAAGGCAGTGTATGCCTTCCTTTTTTTTTCCAAAAATCGACTGCTACAAAATTTCTCGGGAAAACACTTTTTCTCATTAATTTTGGTGCGTAGAATCCAAAACGATTCGTACTTTTTCGATCAGACGTCTCAATCAAAAGTTATGGACCAAATACAAATTTCGAAAAATATATATATATACATAAAGTTCAAAGGGCTGTAACTTTTGATCTAGGAGTCCAATCTTGGAACTGTTTGAAATTATCGATTCTACGGGCCAAACTCTATAAGAAAATGTTTTTTCCCGGTCGATTTCAGACAATTTTTTTGTCCGGCCTCAAGAAAAGGCAGTGTTATACCTTCCTTTTTTTCCAAAAATCGACTGCTCCAAAATTTCTCGGGAAAGCACTTTTTCTCACTAATTTTGGTGCGTAGAATCCAAAACGATTCGTACTTTTTCGATCAGACGTCTCAATCAAAAGTTATGGAAGAAATACAAATTTCGAAAATATATATATATAGATATATATATATATATATACACATAAAGTTCAAAGGGCTGTAACTTTTGATCTAGTAGTCCAACCTTGGAACTGTTTGAAATTATCGATTCTACGGGCCAAACTCTATAAGAAAATGTTTTTTCCCGGTCGATTTCAGACAATTTTTTTTTTCCGACCTCAAAAAAAGGCAGTGTTATACCTTCCTTTTTTTCCACAAATCGACTGCTCCAAAATTTCTCGGGAAAACACTTTTTCTCATTAATTTTGGTGCGTAGAATCCAAAACGATTCGTACTTTTTCGATCAGACGTCTCAATCAATAGTTATGGACCAAATACAAATTTCGAAAATATATATATATATATACATAAAGTTCAAAGGGCTGTAACTTTAGATCTAGTAGTCCAATCTTGGAACTGTTTGAATTATCGATTCTACGGGCCAAACCCTATAATAAAATGTTTTTTACCGGTCGATCTCAGACAATTTTTTTCCGGCCTCTTTTTTGAAAAGTGCATATTTTGATTGGAAAAATTCTGTGTTGGAGGCGTTTTCTTAGGACCGAATATGTCGGGAGCAATAATTTGTCGTGAAACTCCGAGGCGAATATTCCGAAGAGATTCGTTCTGAAATACATCTACTGCGAAGATTACAGAGGAAAATTTTACATGTGAGAATATTTCGGCGAGCATTTTCCATGTGTGACGTGGAACAATGCCCTTGGAGCAAACATATTCAAAGGGCAGGTTTTAGTTACAAGATTGTTAAGGACTTTTGTTCCTGAATATTCTCAGGCGAATTCTTGTGGATCCATATTCCTTTAATCCTTTCATAATTAAGGACAATATTTTCTTTAAGTGAACTTCTCGTGGTGCGTGCGTTCTGGGGCTAAACGAGTATTCCGAGAGAAATGTTTAGAGGCGAATATTCTCAGAAAAGATTCTGAGAGCGAACATTTTAAAGGCGAATTTCCGGTGTCGCTTTTTCCTCAGGAGAATTTCCCATGGGAATAGTTTCATTAAGAACGAAATTCAAGAAAAACTTCGCCCGCAAAAAATTGTCTCAAAAACAAATATCCCCAAAGAAATGTTTTGTGGGCTTTGAAGATTCCGACCTTTCCAAAGAACAGAGTATACTCCATTTCTGTGAGGGTTTTCGAGGTAGGGATGGCAACGAGTCTGGCCGAACCGAACTTTTTGAAAACCTCATTCATCATTCTGGTTCCCCCTCGATACCCCCGAAACGTTTTTGCGCAATTTTCAATGCCTTCTTTAGTTTGGAAAATAAGGCCGACTGCAAGTTTTAAAATTGACACCCTGTATATGTTTCCAATACAAATTTTTCTTCGGATCCAGGTTTCCAAACCACAGCTTAATTTCCTTCTTTTTTAACGGGAGTTTTCGTTGGCGTTGACTTCCTTGTCTCTTTTTCTATGCGGGCCAATCTCCATTTTCCTTTTACTATTCGGGCGAGACTGTTCCAAAGGTAATTTTCAAGAACGACCTTTTTGAGCATATTTCGTAAACGAGCGCGAGTCGTCATGGAGAGAGCTAATTTCTCGAAACAAAGCTTTGGGGATCGAATCTAAATAAACGCTTTTCTCTTTGTACGTCACACCCAATCACTTCAAGGGAATGGAAAATGATCCTTTAGATTTTGATCAATTCGTAGTCGAGCCGAAGGCATCTTTTTCCCTTTTAAGACAGACGTCCCTTATGATTAATTAAATGCAAGTCACAGGTTCCCTTTGAATCCTTCAACTAATCGTAGGTGTAATAAATTCAACGCGGGCGTATCGCTACGGCTAGCCTTCTTTGAATGACTAATTTGGATGACAAACAATATAATAAGTACAAACCGTTTCATTGATCTTACTCGCAGCGAGCCAATGGGAGAATGAATACTAAGGGAGGAAAATGCGATACATACATAAACCTATATATGATGTATTATGGATATGATTAATTAATTATTTGGGAAGTCTGAGGGGGTGGCATTCTAGCGGTAAAGGGTGCAAAGAGAAAGGATTGGAAGTGTCGGGCAGTAGCTTTCTGAGGATAACTAATGATATGTAAAGACGCCACCGTCATCCACGCTCACCACTGTCCGTTAATTTTCCCCCGTTACCGTTTTATTAATAACCTTAGGCGATTTTGAACAGTCGAGGTCACTTAATCGATTCCTGCGGCGCGCCAATCCGTTTTTTTTCCCCCGACATCGATCTCGCTGAATTTTCCGCAAGCGGATTAAGTAATCTTGATTGATTGTAATTACTTATAGGAAGTTTGTTTCTGATCTCTTGTCTAAAATTTACACGTTTACAAGTTTTAATGGCGGTTAGACGTTACACACAACTTCCACCCTTTTCTAGCCGCGCTTCTCGCGCAAATCAGCAAAGAAGGGAGATATCGCGTCTTTTACAAATTTAGTCGAATCAAGTTCGTTATAAAGTTTTGTTATGCTTTAATACTTCGAAAGTTCAGTCATGCAGTGAATAACAAATTTGCGATTATGAAGGTTTGATTTTCTTAAGTAATTATCTTTATTCCACATATCGCACTATAGGGTTTGATTTCTGTGGGGAGTTCAGCGACGCCGAAGAAAAAAGGCTATCGTTAAATCTGTAATTAAGTTTAACTGGCGCCAATTTTTACTACCTTACAAATGGTAGGTATAAAATGGCGACCTAGTCGTAAAAATCATTATCGACTAATAATTGCCCAATAAAGTCAAGTGATTATATGTTGCAGTCGTATCAGTCCTTTCCATCTCGTCATTTTTATTTTGTCGAAGACTCTCAACAAAAATTAACAGGATAATTAATGAATGTCGCTTTAGCCTCAGGATCAGCTCTTTCCATTGCATATTCATGATGTGTTTACAAAACTTATATTATCTTTTGGTTCAAAGTTGCGCTGAGCAGTTCCTTCCAAGCCACTAGGAAATTGAAATAAATAAAAACGGCTAAGTTTGCAATTTTTTTTGCCTTGTCCCTTTCGAATTTATTCTGAATAAATTGAACCGCTTGTTTTTCTAACTTTATTTATTTTTCTGCGCCGATTTGCGCAATTATTCTTATTCCGAGTAAATATGAGAACAAAAATTATAAGCTCCGCCGATTTTCAGAATTTAAAAAGGCTTCCATAAATAATAACGTAGTTAAAAGTGTGGTAGCGGGGTATCGCGGATGGATTGTTGGGTTGCAGACTATAATTTCGATTCCTAATAGCACGATTATTGCACCTGACCACCGCGGTAGGCCCCACGCAGAACGGTAAAGTGTAATTTCTTATTATTCCATACCGTTTACGAGATTTTACAATTTTATGTTTCAAGACGTACAATTATTTGTTGCTTTACGTTTTGTGCGAGAATATTGTCAACTTCTAAGGGCTGCAACAAGAATAATAAGCCTTTTGTGGTTGCCTAAGAGTCCCACTCATATCAAGTAACTAATAAACCATGGTAACCCATTAAGCTTTTAAATGTTTTGTCATAGTGACGACGACTATTTTCGACTGTTAGTTTTTGGGAAACGATCAAAGAATCTTTGTACACTGAAGGCTATTATCCTCTCCCCCTACCTAAGGTACAAGACTTTCCCACAGACGCATTCAGATTTTAAGAATCCCTTGGTAGTTTTTTGGAAAGGACAGTAGCACAGGAGGATCTGAAAGAAAACGACGCCCCTTCTCCAAGAAAAAGAAGGTAATCAAATCTATGTATACTATGGTATCTTTCCCTTGCTGGAGTGCCCTTAATCCCCTTAACCCCCCGTACAACATGCTCCCTCAGTAACATTCAGCTTTTAAGAACTTCTTGACAATTGTATTTTTATTTTATTTTATTTATTATCCCTCCTTGTTCTGGGCCCTCAACAGGCTTGCGCCCAATTACAGAGTGACCCGCATAATGCTTTTTAGAGGTGCCTCTGCAGAAGGTATTGGGAAAGTACAGTACTACCGAGGAGTTTGGGGGATATGGAATACCCCTCAGGTTCACGATGACACTATGGTTATAAAAACACATTCAGTTTATCTTATCCGTATGCAATAACACCAGGAGAGATAAATTTAATGTGCCTTTTCATTAGGGGAGTATGGAATACCCCCCGGTCTACGAAAACTTTATGTTAATAAAGAAACACATTCAGGGTATCTTATCGGTATGAAATACAAACAGGAAAAGTTAGATTTAATGTGCTTTTGCATTAAGATAAGATCCTCGTGTATCTGGGGGGTTTTCCATACCCCCCAGACCCCCCGGTACAAGATTCTCCTACAGTATATAATTGCCTTGGAAAGGGAAGTAGTACCGGTGGATCTGGGGGGTATGTAATACCCCCAGGTCCACGAAAACTTTATGTTAATAAAGAAACACATTCAGGGTATCTTATCGGTATGAAATACCAACAGGAAAAGTTAGATTTAATGTGCTTTTGCATTAAGATAAGATCCTCGTGTATCTGGGGGGTATTCCATACCCCCCAGACCCCCCGGTACAAGATTCTCCTACAGTATCAATGAGTTTTAACCACTTTCTAGTAATTGCCTTGGAAAGGGAAGTAGTACCGGGGGATCTGGGGGGTATGGAATACCCCCCAGGTCCACGAAAACTTTATGTTAATAAAGAAACACATTCAGGGTATCTTATCGGTATGAAATACAAACAGGAAAAGTTAGATTTAATGTGCTTTTGCATTAAGATAAGATCCTCGTGTATCTGGGGGGTATTCCATACCCCCCAGACCCCCCGGTACAAGATTCTCCTACAGTATCAATGAGTTTTAACCACTTTCTAGTAATTGCCTTGGAAAGGGAAGTAGTACCGGGGGATCTGGGGGGTATGGAATACCCCCCAGGTCCACGAAAACTTTATGTTAATAAAGAAACACATTCAGGGTATCTTATCGGTATGAAATACAAACAGGAAAAGTTAGATTTAATGTGCTTTTGCATTAAGATAAGATCCTCGTGTATCTGGGGGGTTTTCCATACCCCCCAGACCCCCCGGTACAAGATTCTCCTACAGTATCAATGAGTTTTAACCACTTTCTAGTAATTGCCTTGGAAAGGGAAGTAGTACCGGGGGATCTGGGGGGTATGGAATACCCCCCAGGTCCACGAAAACTTTATGTTAATAAAGAAACACATTCAGGGTATCTTATCGGTATGAAATACAAACAGGAAAAGTTAGATTTAATGTGCTTTTGCATTAAGATAAGATCCTCGTGTATCTGGGGGGTTTTCCATACCCCCCAGACCCCCCGGTACAAGATTCTCCTACAGTATCAATGAGTTTTAACCACTTTCTAGTAATTGCCTTGGAAAGGGAAGTAGTACCGGGGGGTCTGGGGGGTATGGAATACCCCCCAGGTCCACGAAAACTTTAATAATAAATAGATAATATATAATAATAATATTTATTGTCCAAACAAGTAGATTCTCTATAACAGGACAATATCTAAAAAAGAAATGTTACCGTAATTGCGAGCCGCTAACTATTCAAGAAAGAAAAAAAAATAAACAAAAAAAAATCTAAAAATTCAACTCAGATACAACTAAACTCATTCAACGAATTTTAACAGTTCGTTTAAAGTAATATTAAATATATCCGTGGTGGAAGGTAATTCGTTCACTAGAGAGCACATTCAATGAGCTGGTGATCTCTGTAACGCAGCAGTTCTGCATCTGAACGAGTTGAATGTTGCTGTGCATCTTGATGACAATCTTGGAACGCGGAACCTGATTTTGTTTAGTAAAGAAGGGCAATCTATAGTATTGGACAAAAGTTTGTAGAGAAAGGTAACACATAGCCTCTTTCTTCTGGTACTAAGAGGTAAAAGTTCAAACCGCGCACACATAGTCGACTGAGAGAAACCTCTTGGGGGATAACATCCATCTTCTCGGTAGCATAGGTATTTTAAAAGCCTACGTTGGACGCGCTCAATTTCGTGGACGTAGTTTTGGTATAGTGGGAACCAAATTAATGCACCGTACTCCAGCTTACTTCTCACCAGCGAAGTATACAGAGCTCTTATAGTAAAAGTATTCCTAAAGGCGGTACATGTTCGTATAATAAATCCCAGAGTCTGGAGTGCACGTTTTATCATGTTCCTTATGTGGTAGGAGAAATTTAAAGCGGGATCAAAGTGAATGCCCAGATCCTTAATTACACTGACTCTTTCCAGAACGGTCTTGTCTATGGTATAATTATATAGAAGTGGATTATGTGAACGAGTAAAAGACATAACTTTGCATTTTGAAACATTTAAGTGCAGGTTGTTGCGTCGGCACCATTCGTGTAGGGAATCTAGATCGTCTTGCAGTCTACGACACTCCGCAGGGCATGTAATTTTTCTAAAAATTTTGAGATCGTCGGCAAACATCAGCTTGTTGGATGAGATGTATCGGGGAAGGTCGTTGATAAATACTAAAAAAAGTAGGGGACCCAAATTAGACCCTTGAGGTACGCCTGAGGTTACAACATATGATCGAGATCGGTAGCCATTGTACCATACAAACTGATGAGATGTATCGGGGAAGGTCGTTGATAAATACTAAAAAAAGTAGGGGACCCAAATTAGACCCTTGAGGTACGCCTGAGGTTACAACATATGATCGAGATCGGTAGCCATTGTACCATACAAACTGAGTTCGGGTTGACAAATATGATTCGAAGAGATCTACTAGGTCGACGCTAAATCCGTAGTCAGATAACTTCTTCAGCATGATACGGTGGTCAATCTGATCAAATGCTTTCTGGAAATCTGTGTAGATAACGTCCATTTGACCTCGTTCGTCGATGGTTTCGGCGCAACTTTGGGTAAACACGGCAAGATTTGATATGGTAGATCATTTCCTGACAAATCCATGTTGGTATTCCGATAGCTGTGCTTGAATTTGATGAAATAGCTTGTTATAT